>NC_081406.1:440905977-441215095 GCF_030272615.1 Cryptomeria japonica | reverse complement strand
TGGTGTGACTGTTCCCATTTTGCCACAATATATTCAACATCAAAGATGGCAGGGAGGGGAGTAGGTGTGGCCATTTCTACTACAAGAGGAGACAAGGAGGAGGAGGATGAGTGATGGGGAGGGGTTCTTAAAGAGAGTCTCACCTTTCTCAATAGGAACTTGAGTGATATGTTAGTGGGATCCTTTCACTCTATATTGGTCATTCAACAAACCAAAACACTCAAACTCTCTAGGAGTGCTCCCAATCAAGTTGTGCTCAATAGTTGCTCAGGCATGGTTGAGATTCACAAGGGTAAATCCAACCTCAAACTAAGAAATATTCTAAAATATACTTGTAGGGTTATAGTAGGTGTTCTTAAGGTATTTCCATGCCAATCAACCGATTTTACAATTGGCTTTCCTTCATTTCTTCATCGCTCCCTCTTTCTCCTATTTTCTAGGCCTAGTAGCCATAGAGCCCCAATTAGCCCTACCTAACCAGTTTTTGGGGAATTATTCAAAAACCACTGAAAGAACCTAGAAAAATATTTTGTGATCTGGATACCCTTTTGGATGAACTTTTAAATCCATTGGGTGAGATAGTCAGGTGTGTCCATAGAGGTACGGAACCCAAAAATGGCATTTATGAAGGGTTTTGAGACTTTGTTGTCTTCTTCAAAGGGTTTAATATTTTCCCTTCTTTTTCACACCTCCAACCTTCCACATAGTCTTTTCCACACATTAATTACTCATTCCAAACACTTGGCATCTTCATAACTGATCATCCCTGCACGCACATGCAACATTTCACTCATTTTCCTAACTGGGATATGACTGAGCTCGCCTAGGAAATGATGACAAATTGCCTTTAAATGACTTCCAGGCAAAAAACAAACTTATTTACACTATACAAGGGTTCCATGGCTTGATTCCCAAGGGTTATTGAACAAAACTCAAGGGACCATAATTGGGCTCTTAAACCCTTGCTCAGGTCGAGAGCAGTGTAAAATAAATAACTCGCTTCAAACCTGCACTAAAACTATTAAAAAAACCTTATGAGAACTACAATGACATGTACAAAGCCATCATGAAAGAATATTAGTAATATCAAATCATTAAGTTCGGACTGTTGCTCAAAAATTTAGAAAATGCAAGGTAAAATCTGGAAAACGTCTTCACAACGTGTTCAATACTTGCTCAAAGCCTTTGCCAACCCATTTACATTCATTCTCAGAGAATTTTATATGTCATATGAATCCTGACCAACTCTTCATTGGTTTCCTAACCATCGATGTGCTAAAAAATGCAAAAAGTTGCTCAAAAGTTGCAAAATATTGTCGAGCAACAATGACAACTTTTGCCAAAATGTGCATTTTTACAGTTCATGCATTGCCACTCATCCTAAACCTCCTAGAATGACTTACAAACACTAAAATGACATTTCTAAATGCCAAATGAGGTGTTACAAGACATTTTACACCAAAATGCAAATTTATGCCATTTTAAGCTTACAAGGGCTCATAAGCCAAATTTTAGTAAATACATGATCTAGTTGACATTAATCCTTAAAATGCATATCCAACACACATGTGGACCTATTAGTATTCCATTATTCACAAACCTAATCCAAGATAAAGACTATCACACCAAAAACTAGAAAATGCACTAAAAACTAGGTGCTCTTGCACCATACTCCCCCAATGAGAAAGAAGTCAAGTGACTCCTTTAGGCAAAAAAGAAAGGGGAAATACAAGCTTAGAAAAGTTTGTCTCAGGTACCCAAGTAGCCTCAGATACTGGAAGGTGCTGCCATTTGATCAAGTGCTTCATATAGACAGCATGCCTAGTCTTCTTGAGAACTCTAGAATCTAACACTTGCTCGGCTTGTGGCATGGTTGTAGGGGGTAAGGGCAGGTCTGAAAGTACTTGAGAGACCTCTAATACTCTACTATATTCCTCTGGAAGTGTTCCCTTATACTGCACCAACTCTGGAACATTGAAGATGGGAGATAAAGCCATATCTTTAGGTAGGTCTAGTTTGTACGCATTGTTGCCATATTTTGCCAAGACCTTACAAGGTCCAATCCTCCTCATCTAAATTTTACTAGGGACACCTTTCTAAAGTCTTTCTTTTTTCAAGTGGACCATGACCAAGTCCCCAACAAAAAAATGTATATCCTTTCTTTTCTCATCTACTTTTTCTTTGATCCTATGAGAGGTGTCTAGTAGGGTTGTCCTAGCCCGCTCATGAATCTCTTGCATGGATTAGGCCATGTCCATAGCATGTCCAATCTATTGTCCTATCTTTCCAACATCTCTAAGCTCCAAAAAACCCCTTGTATGAAGGCCATACACAATCTCAAAAGGGCTCTTACTGGTTGATCTATTCACACTATCATTGTAGGCAAACTCAACTTGATGGATGATCTGATCGCAAGCTTGTCCATACTCCTTTGTCAAACATCTAAGAAGGTTTCCAAGTGTTCTATTGACACCTCTATTTGGCCATCCATTCGGAATGATAGGTTGAACTAAAAGACAAGTTAGTACCCAATCTCTGCTATAGAGTCTTCCAAAAATGACCAATAAACTTTGCATCTCTATCTGATACAATGCTGATAGGTAAACTGTGAATTCTAATAACTTCCTTGAAAAACAAATGAGCAATATGACTAGCATCATGAGTGACCTTACATGAAATAAAATGGGCCATCTTGCTAAACCTATCTACCACAACATAGATGCTATCAAAACCTGATTTGGTTTTAGGCAAACCAACAACAATATCCATACTTACACACTCCCATGGACGGCTTGGAATAGGTAAAGGTTGATAAAGACCAACATTAGAAGAGGTACCCTTAGCTCTTTGGAAAACCACACATTATTCCACATATTTCCTAATATCTCTTTGCATCTTAGGCCAATAATAGAATCTTTGGACAAGTTCCAAAGTCTTGTTCAAGCCAAAATGTCCACTTAGGCATCCATTGTGCTTCTCTTGCATCAAATTTTCTCTCATAGATCCTTTAGGTACACATAGCTGTCCTCCCTTAAACAAAAGACCATCTTGTAAGGTTTAATCTGCATATTCAGTATGAAAATGGTTTCTAAACTCTTGACAAACCTTATAGGCAACAACAAAGTCTTTATCTTCTTGATATAACCCCTTGAAACTATCCTCTCCAAGGCTCTTGAGTTGCACTTCTTGCACTGTTAGCAGACTTCTACTTAATGCATCAGCTACTTTATTACATTGTCCCTTCTCATGTTTAATGGTAAAGGTATATGACTGTAAATACTCTACCCATTTAATATGCCTATGATTCAACTTTTCTTGAGAATTGAGAAAGCTAAGAGCTTGATTGTTAGTATAAAACACAAATTCTTTAGGCAACAAATAATGCCTCCATTTCCTAAGAGATTGAAAAATTCCATACAACTCCAAATCATAAGAGGAATACCTTTTCTTGGCAACATTGAGATTCTCACTGAAAAATGCAACCGGTCTATTATCTTGGCTTAAAACTGCTCCAACTGCTATTATGATTGCATCACATTCAATGGTGAAAAAGCTTGTCAAAGCTTGGAAGAATTAGTAGCGGTTGAGTAGCCACCGTTGTCTTCAAGAGATCAAATCCTCTTTGTGCTTGTTTTTTCCATTGGAACTTGGTTTTCACACCTCCTTTGATTGTGTCAAGCATGGGTGCACATATCTCACTAAATCCTCTGATAAACTTCCTATAGAATTGTGCTAAGCCATGAAAACTACTTACTTCACTTGTTGTCTGGGCCAACTGATTATGGCTTCCACTTTAGAGGTATCCATCTTCAAATCACCTCTTGAGATTACAAACCCAAGATATATCAATTTGTGTTTCATAAACTCGCATTTCTCCAAATTGATGGTTAGTTTCTCATCACATAGTTTCCTCAATACAATCTCTATATGCTTAAGATGTTCATCTTTAAAATTGCTAAAAATCAAGATGTCATCTAAATAAACAACAACAAATTTACCAATATAGTCTTTGAGTACTTCATTCACGAGTCTCATGAATGTGCTAGGAGCATTTGTGAGTCCAAATGGCATAACAAGCCATTCATAAAGTCCTTTTGTGGTCTTGAAGGTTGTCTTCCATTCATCTCCCTCCTTGATTTTGATTTGGTGGTAACCACTCTTGAGGTCTATCTTGATGAAGTATTCAGAACCTCCTAAACAATCCATTAAGTCTTCAATCCTTGGAATGGGAAATCTATACCTGATTGTAATCTGGTTTATGGCTCTAGAATCAGTACAAAGTCTCCAAGTACCTCCCTTCTTTGGGGCCAAAATGGTGGGTACTGAACATGGGCTAATTCTCTTCCTTATCAGTCCATTATCTAAGAGTTCTTGTATTTGCTTAGCTACCTCCTTGTTCTGATCCGATGTCATTTTATAGGTTGCCTTATTGGGCAATGAGGCTCCGGGTATGAAGTCAATTTGGTGACTTATGGCACATTGAGGAGGCAAGGTTGCTGGTGTTCCATCACTGATAATGTCCTCAAACTGATTTAGGACCCGTTTCTCTTCTTTGGGAATGCATGCTTTCTTCTTTTGGTTTTACAACAATTGCAAACCCAACTCCTTCTCCTTCCTTGAGTGTGTTAATGAAATCCTTCTCACCAACTAGCAACACATTAGGACCCTTTGATCTGCCCTCTTCTTGGTCTCCTATGGACTGAATTTTATAGGTGATTCCATCCTTTTGAAAAGTATAGGCATTATTCTCCCCATGGTGTATTGATTTTTTGTCAAACTTCCATGGCCCACCTAGGATTAAAGTGGCAAGCATCCATTGGAAAGATGTCACACAAGATTTTGTCCTTATAGCCTCCTGTAGTGAACTCCACCCAAGTTTGTTCATTCACAAGAACATGATGCCCCTTTTTGAGCCAAGTAACTCTATAAGGATCACTATGTGGTATTCTTTGTAGGTTGAGCTTACTCATTGCTTCCTCTGCCACTATGTTATCCATGGACCCTGAATCCACCACCACTCTACATACTTTTCCCATAATCTTGCATTTTACCCTAAACAAGGATCTCCTTTGGCTAGGTTCCTCCTTAACTAGCTCTTTAATCAAGACTCTCCTTATCATGAGATTCTCTCCAACCTATGAATCTAAACTCACTTTTGATGCCTTCGTGTTTGTTGCATCTTCTTGAGCATAATTTAGTCCCCTCTCACCTCCTTGGGATGAGGAAGACTTCTCAAGACATCTATAGGCCAGGTGTCCAAGTTGATGGCAATTGTAGCACTTCATTGTGGTGAAATAGGACCCTCTTTCTGATCCACTAGACCTTCCTCTACTAGAGTTGCTAGACCCCCTTCCTCTATAGTTGCTCTTGCTATTGGAATCCCCACTTTTCTCTACCAACTTGGATTCCCCTTGGGATCTTTGGTCTACACTTCTTCCACCAAAGCTACCTCTCTGACCTTTGCCATATCTTCCCCTACCTCTACCTCTGTTGCTTTTCTCTTGTTTCTTTTTTCTCCTCTTCCACCTTGAGTGCTAATTGATAGCACTTATGAACAGTACTAGGACATAACAAACTCAACTCTTCTTGAATATTCCATCTCAAGCCATTCAATTATCTGGCTACTTTGATGCTTTCATCTTCCACCACCTTGGATCTTTGACACAGCTTCTAAAATTCCTCAGTGTAGTTGTTCACATCTAGTTCTCTTTGTCTCAAGTTTTGTCTCCTCTTGTGCAATTGGATTTCATAGTCTTTAGGGATATATGGTTCTTTCACCTTAGCTAGCATTCCTTTCCAAGTGGCTATTGGGTTCTTACGTTCCTTTTGCCTCTCCTCTTGGATAAACTTAGACCAAGTCAAGGCTTCTCCTCTCAATCTAGATTTGGCTACCTTCACCTTTTGTGCCTCACTGATCCCATCACATTCAAAGTGATTCTCAAATCCTTCAATCCATTCCATGACTACTTTTGGTTCCTTTTTTCCGCAAAAAAGTGGCACTCCTTCTAAGTATTTTCCTCCTAAGGCTTTTATGGCTCTAAGGAAAGGTTCTTCAGGTAGAATAGGATCTGGTTCAGGTGTTCCATCCTCTTCTACTACTTCTTTACCCTTCCCTTCATTGACCTTGATTGTCACTTTCTCAATCTTGTCTTCAACTGCGTCTAGTTTTCTCTCCAACTATTGTAATCTTACCTTGAGGAGTCTATTCTCTTCCTCTTGATCTTCTACCTTCTTGGATAACTCTGCATTGGTCACCATCCTTAGACTAGTTTCTCCTACTGATTCAGTCTTTGACATGAACTGGCTTCTTCCCAAATATTGGTTGCTCTGATACCACTTTGATGGGGAGGAGTTCTCAAAGAGAGTCTCACCTTGCTCAATAGGAAGTTGAGTGGTATGTTAGTGGGCACCTTTAACTCTACACTGGTCATTCAACAAACTAAAACACTCAAACTCTCTAGGAGTGCTCCCAATCAAATTGTGCTCAATAGTTGCCCAGGCATGGTTGAGATTCACAAGGGTAAATCCAACCTCAAGCTAAGAAATCTTCTAACATATACTTGTAGGGGTTTTAGTAGGTGTTCTTAAGGTATTTCCATGCCAATCAACTAGTTTTACAATTGGCTTTCCTTCATTTCTTCATCACTCCCTCTTTCTCCTATTTTCTAGGCCTAGTAGCCGTAGAGCCCCAATTAGCCCTACCTAACCGGATTTTGGGGAATTATTCAAAAACCACTCAAAAAACCTGGAAAACTCTTTTGTGATAAAGATACCCTTCTGGATGAAATTTTGAATCCATCAAGTGAGATAGTTAGGTGTGTCCATACAGGTACGAAACCCAAAAATGGCATTTATGAAGGGTTTTGAGACTTTGTTGTCTTCTTCAAAGGGTTTATTGTTTTCCCTGCTTTGTCACACCTCCAAACTTCCACATAGGCTCTACCACACATTACTTACTCATGCCAAACACTTGGTATCTTCATAACTGGTCATCCCTGCACGCACATGCAACATTTCACTCATTTTCCTAACTGGGCTATGATTGAGCTCACCTAAAAAATGATGAAAATTTGCCTTTCAATGACTTCTAGGCCAAAACCAAACTTATTTACATTGTACAAGGGTTACATGGCTCGAGTCCCAAGGGTTATTGAGAAAAAATCAAGGGATTTCAAGCTAGAACCATAATTGGGCTCTTAAACCCTTGCTCAGGCCAAGAGCAACGTAAAATCAATAACTCACTTCAAACCTGCACGAAAACTATTAAAAACACCTTTCAAGAACTGCAATGACATGTACAAATCAATCATGAAATAATAGTAGTAATATCAAATCATTAAGTTTGGACTGTTGCTCAAAAATTTAGAAAATGCAAGGTAAAATCTGGAAAAACTCTTCACAACGTGATCAATACTTGCTAAAAGCCTTTGCCAACCCATTTACATTCATTATTAGAGAATTTTATATTCCATATTAATCCTAACCAACTCTTCATCGGTTTCCTAACCATCGATGTGCTAAAAAATGCAAAAAGCTGCTCAAAAGTTGCAAAATGTTGTCGAGCAACAATGTCAACTTTTGCCAAAATGTGCATTTTTATAGTTCATGCTTTGCCTTCATCCTAAACCTCCTAGAATGAATTAAAAATACTAAAATGACATGTCTACATGCCAAATGAGGTGTTACAAGACATTTTACACCAAAATGCAAATTTATGCCATTTTAAGCTTACAAGGGCTCATAAGCCAAATTCTAGTAAATACATGATCTAGTTGACATTCATCCTTCAAATGCATATCCAACACACATTTGGACCTATGAGTAGTCCATTATTCAGAAACCTAGTCCAAGATAAAGACTATCACACCAAAAAATAGAAAATGCACTAAAAACTAAGTGCTATTGCACCAATGAGGAGAGGACGAGGGTGAGGTAAACATCGGTGGTGACATTGAGTCTAGAAGTGATGATAATGATGAGTTATCTTTGAGATCATCAAGTAGCGGGGGGGATGATGATGATGATGAGAGCTCATAGAAAATTGATATGCTAGAGCTTGAGGATGCATCTACTGTAGGATTAGGTGGGGAGGGTGGACAAGAGAAGGGTGATGATGATGATCCGAAGGTCCTTAGATCCCATATCTGAAGTTTTGGAGGATTTCCTAGCCAGAGAGCGGTAGAGGCATATGAGTGATCAATATTTTTTTCGCAGAGAGTATGCAACAATGGCAACAAAGAGGGATGAACTAGCTACGGATAGGCACTATCTCTAGAGGGAGCGAGATGATGTCGTATGAAGGAACAGTTATGGATGGACTCATATCAGAGACATTTTGTTGTTGGTACCAATGCTCGTTAGATGGCTAATAGACTATTCCATGTTGGCTACGGGACAACGTATTGGCAATGACATGTATTAGGCAGTTGTTCTAGAGGGTTAGAGAGTTCCTAGCTATTGGGATTCTTGGTCTTAGAGCAAATCACAGTCTCAGAGTTGGGGTGAGAGTAGTGGGGGAGTTATGGGTCAACTTCAGGCACCATTGGAACATCCTATGATAGGATCTAGTGGGCAGGATCCACCTACTAATAGAGGTAGTATTGGTTGAGACTATTTTATTACTTGAGCCTTTAGGCCTTTCATATGATTGTACTCTGACATATTATCATTTTTGAGTTATTTATGATATGCATTTTTGGTGGCAACCTATATGCTTATGTTCTATTTATGCGATGTATGATTCGTATGTGCTTTATATGATGTGTTTCTATGTGGTTCATGATGTATGCTTCTATATGCTTTTATTTATGATAATGCATGATCTCATGCGATATTATAATTTAATTCTAAATGAATGTAATTTGAATGAATTATGAAATGAACTAATGGAATTATTATGATAATGAGCCTATGTGAATGATTTAATGAATGAAACTAAATGAGTCTTTTTGTTGAAAATATGCCAGAATACTTTTTTTACTTTTTGACCCAATTATCTTAGAAGAAATGTTAGAAGGATGAAAGATAGAAAATTGATGAAAGATTATGAAATGATAGAATGAAATAAATGATTCAAAAGAGAGAAATACGATGAAATAATGATGAAGAGAAAGCATTAGCAAAACTAAAAATAAGCAAATGAGGTGAAATGAGAATGATTTATTCATGAACTTGTGCCTTTATTTATAGCACAATATATATTCATCACTGAGCCTTATTATGTAACAATGGAACTTTGTACATCATGGTATAAGGAACCAAGATGTAAAGATATCTCATTGCAGAAACAAACACGTAGCAAACAAGGAGTGAACCCTCCATTCTGGGAATAATTCTAGGGGTCGAGGTATGTGTGATAGTCACAAGCAGAACTATCCATGATATTTTTCATGAGATATTTGTTGAATGAACGTACCAACATGGACACCCAATGCACCATAGCCCTATAACTTCATTGGTTCACACCACAAACAACAAACAAAGAAAAAGATCATGCCCATCACGTCTCCTCTAGTCACTTGTGGACATCCTTGAGTAGCATAAAAATATGAACTATCAACAAATGATAAAAGATAAAGATTGTCTAGGACAAAATTCAGCAGCCATATTGATCTTTGCCTTTTCTTTGATTGTTTGATGTGATGGTTGATAATGTCTAATCTTAGAAAGTTTGGAGCCCATTTAAGACTGACCTATCTAATTTCGAGTGTATCCTCTTCTATTTACGAAAAGATAATGATCACTTGATGTGGATAGTTTATATGATTGAATAGATAGCGTGATCAGTTTGATTGTAGATTGTTGCTTAGATAGTTGTATCCTTTGTTAACTTTGCGCAAAGCATTTGCTAGATATTTGCTAGGGCGTTTGATTCTTACAAGACCTTTTATTGCAAGTTTTTTAATTATTATTTTATTTTTAGTTCTTTTCCAAGAGCCTTTTCTATATTTTTGTGGTTTTTTTAAGATCACATTTGAATTTTTTTTGGTATTTTTGTGTTTTTCGACATTTTTTCAAATTTTTCAGGATCATAATTGGATGTTTTTGGTTTATTTTTGTGTTTTCCCAATGGTTTTGGATTGTGTGTTTTCTCAATATTTTTGGATTTTGTGTTTTTCCAATGTTTTTGGATTTTGTGTTTTCTCAATGTTTTTGGATTTTGTCAGGACTTTTTATACTTTTTTAGGTTTTTTTTCAGTTATGCCCCCAGTATGCAGACCTGTAATGGTATGATGATCTACAAAATGCATGTGGAGATAATGAAATTTTTATACCGAGCTATGCTAATGCAGTATGCAAGATGAAGATGTATTTCCTATTTGAACAAGGATGGTTATTTGTGCTTATCATTCTGTGATGCACTAATTGAATAAAAGGTAAAAAACATTTCAGAGATAGGAGTTCAATCCATTTTTAAAAGACCTCGGATCACCCAACCTAACACATTGAGTAACTAGGATCTATAAATGGAGACGCGAAAAACTTCCCCATCGATACTTGAGACTTTTGATCTTCTTTTGCTTATGTGTGTAAAATTGAATTTATTCTGACCTTTGTAATCATTAGAGACCCTTAGAATCCTATATGACTAGCTACGTAAGTTATTCTAACTTCAAAAGCATCCTAGATAAAGTCTCGTTGTGAGTCAGATGTCTATAGTCCCAATGAGGTTATACATTGTAATCTCTTGAATATTGCTTCATTGCCAGTAGGCGTCCATGGCCCTGATGGAGTTACCCACATGTTCCCATAGCCAAGCTTTTGTTGCATGATATTTTAGTTATATATCTTTTCTCTTTTGCCTTGATATTTTGATGTGTGAGTAATGAATAGCTCTTTTTCTTTTTTTATTCTTTTGCATTGGCTTGTAAGTAATGAAACCTACATGGGTGTGACAATTACAATGACACTAAAGTATAATTTTGGATTTTTCACTAGCCATATGATCAACCAAGTATCTTTAATGACATAGAAATGATTAATGTGTATGATATAGTAACTGATAGACTTTGGGCAACAAGAGTCAATAGTAAAACTTCCACCCAATCATAAATAAATCTCAATCACAAGGTGACATTGAAGATGAATGACCTTAGACTTTCAAAAACTTCATGCACAAGTATCTAGGAAATGAGATGACCTTTTCTCCTTTTGAGTGCATATTGGTGACTAACTAAGAAAATTGCCTTGCTTTATTGATGCAGTTATTTTCCATGAGAGTTTTAAATGCAATGGTTTTGAAAAAGAGAAACGATATGAGATGTACTGTTTTTAAGAAAATGAATATGCAAAAGTGGAAAGTAAAACCTAAACTAACCTAGCCTTTAGATGTAGTATCGTCTAAGGTTCATGTTGTTCATAGGGTTAGAGAGTGGATCTCCCCCCACGGTAGCCAAATTATACTCTCTGGTTCCAATGACCCTTGTTATAATGAAAGGACCTAGCTAGTTAGGTTCAAACTTTCCTGGCTTTTCACATTCTGCTAGGTTCCTTTGATTCTCCTTGAGGACTATATCTCCCACCTCAAAATTCCTTGGCCTTAAACTTTTAATGTAGATCCTTCTCAGTATGTTTTGATAGCCTTGCAAGTGATTTAATGTGCTCTGTTTCTTTTCAATGAGCATTTCAAGCTCTTGCAGTCTTGCAACTCAATAATCTTCCTCTGATATAATTTATTGCAGGGAAACTCTTAAAGAAGGTAGTTCTATTTCAATGTGAAGAATTGCTTTTGAACCATAGACCAATGAATAAGGTATCGCTTTTGTAGCTACGCGCACACCTGTTTTGTAAGCCTATAGTGCGGGATTTAACTGGAGATGTTAGTCACATCCTGTTTCAATGACAACTTTCTTTAGGATCTTCAATATTATTTTGTTAGTTGCCTCTACTTTTCCATTACTTTGTGGATAGTATGGAGTGTCAAATCTTTGTTGTATCTAGAATTGGTCACACAGTTCACACATTTCTTGATTCTTAAATGGATGTCCATTGTCAGTCACTATATGGATTGGCACCCCGTACTGACAAATGATGTAGTTAAGCATGAATTTAGATATCTTCTTACCCGTGGTATATGATAAAGGGATTCCCTCGACCCACTTGGTGAAATATTCGGTAGTCATTAAGATGAATTTGTGTCTATAGGAAGAGGTAGGATTAAATTTACCAACAAGATCTAGCCTCCATTGTGAGAATGGCCATGGTGATGTGATAGGTTGGAGATCCTGTGCAGGTGCATGAAATAGGTTCTCGTGTACTTGACATTGTCTACATTTAAATACATATTTGTAGGCATCCTTTTCCATAGTAGGCCAATAATATCTTGTTCTCAGTAACTTCTTTGCTAGTGTAGGACCACTTGAGTGTGCACCACAAATTCCATTGTGTACCTCTTTTAAGGCAAGTTGTGCTTCTTTAGAATTAAGACATTGAAGAAGTGTTCCATCAAGGATCTTTTTATACAATGTGTCAAAAATTATAACATGTATGGAGTCCTGACAAATGAGAGTTCTATTTTAATTTCTTGATAAGTTAGGAGACATATACTAATCATGTAAGTATGTGTATATCTCATTATACCATGGGGATTCAAGACCCACAATTACACACATATATTTTGATGATGGAATCTTATATGTTGGTAACATCAATTGTTCTACTATGAATTCTAATTGAGTTTCATTGTTAGGCATCTCTAGGAGAGACCCCACTATAGACATGGAATCAATTGCCTTGTTCTACATTCTTGGAATTTGTTCAAAAGTGATGTTTTTGAAGTGTTGCTTGCAATTTTCTACCTTCTACTTATAAGGCATCAATTTATCATCTTTTGTGTTATAGTCGTCATTGACTTGGTTGACAATCAACTGGGAATCACCATAAACCTTTAGCTCTGTTATCGTCCATTGTATAGTAGTGTGAAGTTCTATGATGAGAGCCTCGTATTCAACTATATTGTTTGTACATGGAAAGTTGATTTTGAATGACTTCGGAATTGAATCACCTTGAGGGGTGATGAAAACAATTTTGGCTATTGCTCCATGATTCATGTAAGAACCATCAAAGTATAATATCCAAGTGGTGGATGCTACCAATGTGAACACAGATTCATCTAGAAACTCTACTTATAATAGAGGTTGAATGTCTTGCAAGGGAGCCTCTGCCAATTCATCTTCTATAATATACCCTTTTATTGCTTTCTATCCACATATTCTATGTAAAACTCACTTAAAATCATGACCCATTTGGCCAATCTTCTAGTTAATGTTGCTTTGCTCAAAAGATACTTAAGGGGATCAAAGCATGTAGTGAGTTGAACTTTATGACTTAACATATAGTGTCTAAGTTTTTGGGATGTGAAGATCATTGCTAGATAGGATCATTCTATGGGAGTGTAATTAAGCTTATATCCAATAAGTGTTCTATTGATATAGAAGACTTCTCTTTCCTTTCCTTGGTCATCCTATTGTGCCAAAAGGGTTCCCAAAGATGAGTTTGTTGCTGATATATAAAGTAATAAAGGCTTGCCTCGAATAGGTGGAACTAACACTGGAGTATTCAAAAGATAATCATTTAAAGCTCAAAACACTTATTGGCACTGATCTATCCATTTAAAGGTAACTCCTTTCTTGAGTAGGTGATGAAATGGGTGAGATTTATCTGCTAGCTATGCTATGAATCTTCTTATGGATTGCAATCTTCCTCGTAATCCCCTTAACTATTTGAGTGTTGATGGTAGTTGCATATCAAGAATTGCTTTGACCTTTGTTGGATCTACCTCAATTCCTCTGTTAGAAATAATAAAGCCTAGAAGTTTGTCATCTGTGACACCAAACACACACTTCTTTGGGTTTAATCTAACATTGTATTGTTCTAATCAACCAAATATCTTAGCAATGACTTCCAAGTGACCTTCTCTTAATTTTTATTTATCTAGTAGATCATCAACATAATCCTCCATGATATTGTGTATCATGACATGGAATAATGTTGTCATGGCTCTTTGATATTTTGCTCCATCATTTTTAAGACCAAAAGGCATGGCATTTTAGCAATATGTTCCCCATGGACAAGTGAATGCCATCTTGTGTTGGTCTTGTAGCGCAATCGTAATTTGGTTATATCTCGAGAAACCATCCATAAGTGAGAGCATTTCATTCCTAGTAATTAATTCAACGATCATATCCATATTGGGCAATGGGAAATCATCTTTAGGACAAGATTTATTTAGATCTCTTAAATCCATGCAAATTCTTATGCCCCCAGTGGGTTTAGTTACCGATACTAAGTTGGATATCCACTCTGCATAGTTTATGTAGTTCTTACTTCACTAGCAAGGTGATCTATGGATGCATCTTTCTGAGTATTTGTTTGCATGGCTTGATTCTTGGCAACAATGGTAAGTGATGTAGCACCAGTTTTGGGTCCAACTCTGACATATCGACATATGACCAAGAAAAGTTGATTGGTCTTTGTTTGAAGAATTGTAGAAATTTTTCTTTCTCTTTAGGATTTAATGATCCAGCCAAGTGTATCTTACGTAGGACATCAACCTCTCATATATTGACTTCCTCTATCTTTTCAACGAGTAATGTCAAACTTTCTTGTTTAATGGGAAGATCATCCAACTTATTTTTACTATTGTTGTCATTATCATCAGGATCTTGTGAAGTAGAGGAAATTGCCTCTCCAAAGTATGTTTTTTGGTCCAAGTCTATTGCAAACCCAACTTTATGATTATCATAGGGAAATCCATCTCTGACCCCTAAGAAATAAGCTATAGCTTCATCATTTTCAAACCAATCCAAATGTAGTGGTTCTTCTTGCCCCCAGTCAATTAAGTGTGGATGGATAAGACATAAATCCTTGTTTTCTTTTGTATGGGGCGTTGTCGATATCACACATTCTCATCTGTCATAAACATACTTTATTGGCACATGATCCAGTTCTTTGCCTTCATATGTGATGCCATCATCAACAGGTGGTTGATTTCCATAAGCTCTAAGTGTTGAATATGTGTTGCATCTATGAGTAGACATGAATTCATAATCATGAGAGTCAATTATGATGTCAATGTATGTCTTAATGTTTGATCCTTCTTCATTTAGTTCATGACCTTCCTCAATGGGAGAGAGAGAAGTTTCAGCAATATTAATAAATAGTTGAACTTCTTTCTATAGTAGAGAATGACCTCATTCCTGGTATAAGACGCTCTAGCCTTTCTTCATCAGAATCATTTGTCAAAGCTAGATTTGTTTCCTTTGGTAGGTTAATTATCGATGCTGGTACAATCTAGGTACTAGACTCATTTTTAGGTGCTAATCCGGTTTCTGTCATCATATTTTCTAGTGAAGATGCTATGGGTTTAATATTTCTAGATGGTGCTATACTGGTTCTTGAAGAAGGAGTTTGAGGTCTTCAACACTTGACTCTTCAATAGGGTATGTTTTAGTTAATTCACTTCTATGGGATAAAGGAGTAAATACCTTTATTGAATAATTTCTTTGAGATATTGATTTTAGGTCTTGTGTAGGTCTACTTAATATATCTAGTGTCTATTGTCTAGCCTTTGTTATCTTTGTTGTGTGTTTGTGACCCAAACCCTAGTTCTTCGGGTTCTCCAAATGTAAGACAGGTTCTATTCTCCCTTTCTTCTGTGGTCGCGAGCCTATGGTCCCATCATAACCATGTTTCTATAGCATCTTCAAACCATTCCCATAGTAACCTTAGGGTAGCTTGATTATTGTCATGTCATCCTCTTCTTTGTATAACCATTGATTAACATCTTCGTCTAGGGATTCCTCTTGTAAGTCTCCCCATCTTATGAATGAGCATGAATCTGAGTACATGACTATCTCTTTTCCTTTATCTTATCTAGTAAAAATAGATTTAGTCCTCCCAAAAGATCTAGGAGAAAGAGATAATTGCCTTACCATTGACGTATCTGCAATGGAATATTCCCCACATCTAACTTCTTTAATTTGTAAAGAGGGTGCCATAAGTGTACAAGGTGTAACAACTTTTGTATTTGTAATTGCCAATGAGTCCATTTGTGTGGTGGGTGGAGATTCTTGATTGATAGGTACTTTCTTATCCACACTAGCCTTTAAATAATTCCAATGTTGAAATGGGTCTGGATCACCATGTATGGTGATTTCAATGCTACTGTATGAAAATTTGACACACTGGTGGAATGTCGATGGTACAGTATACATGGCATGAATCCATGGGTGACCTATCAACATTTTGTATCCTATCTCTCTATCCAAGACTTGAAAGATAACATCAATTATAATAGGTCCCACTTTTATTGGTAATGTAACCACACCATTTGAAGGGTGTTCTTCTTCATCATATGCTTTGATGTTTATTCTCTTTGTGGGATCAATATGAAAATTAGAATAGACCAATGCCTTGATCAAATTAAGTGTACATATGTTGAGACCAACTCCCCTATCTATAAGTAACCTTTTGACTTTCTTCTTATGTATGTAAGCTTCTGAATGTAGTGGGTCATTATGATAGGTATGGCAGTAGGAACATTCCGCTTTGTAAAATCAATACAGGTAGAAGCATCCAAATTCCCTACCATGGATTGGAAGGTATTTTCGTCTATATCCCTGGCAACCACTGATTCTTGAAGAGCTTTATCTAGGATTGCTCTATGATTTGGTGATATGTACAATAACTCAAAAAGGAATATTTGTGTAGGAGTTTTCTTCAATTGTTCAACCACATTATAGTTTCTTGTTGTTGGAGGAGGATTGATGGTACACCTTGTAAGGTCACATTTGATCATCGTGTAATTACTGCAGAATCTTTGTCTCTTGGACTATGATATTGCAATATAAAAATTATATTTGTGATAGTAGCAACTATGTTATCTCTTGCATTGATATAATTGATGGTATAGTCGTATGAGACCTTTGTATAGTTGGAAATGTTGTCTCGTGTTCTTGAAGTTGATGCCTTACCCTTGTCATTCTTGAGGTCTTTAAAGATGGTGTGATTAGTGTTTTCTGAACCTTTATTTGTGTCCATTGTGATATCACCTTGGTCTATCAAATCCTAAATTAGGTTCTTCAACTTGTAGCAACTTGCAGTCTTATGGCCCTTTGTGCAATGGCATTCACAAAAGTCATTATCATTCCACCAGTTTGGTTTGAAAGGACCTAGTTCATACACCCTAATTTCTGGCAAATTAATCATATTTGTCTGTATCATCCTCTTTAGTATTGATTCAATAGGTTCTCCCAGTGGCATGTAGTTCCTTCTTGGGGTATTAATTCTTGGAAATCTCATATTTGTAGCTGGTGTATAGGTTGTATTTGTTGATACTATGTTATTCTCTTGAAACTGATTTTTTTTTTGTTTTGAAAGAATGATTGAACAGGTCCCTTTAAAGGTATAGTTGGTTGAGCCCTGTTCACTATATGAGCATCAACAACACCATTGTTGGTCACGTTCTTGTTTCTTGACCAAAACTTACGTTTATCATTGTTTGTGTTGTTAGTTGAACCACCATTTTTTAGAATACCTTGATCTATAAGTCTTTTATCACATTTTAAGGCTTTTTATGTGATTTGTTTGAATGAGGTCAAACACTGCATTTGTATTAGGTATTTAATTTGTGGTATTAAGTTTTCTGTGAACATGTCAACTTGTTCTAATTCTGGAATATGACTCTGACATCTATGGTAAAGAGATATCCACTGTTGTAAAAGGGTTGAAAAAGTTTCATTTTCATTTTGTTTTATAGTGCATAGATCCATCAAAGTAACGGGGGTATCAATGTTATGAAAGAAATTTCTATGAACTATTCAGCTAGTTCACCCCATGATGTGATCTTTGGTGGAAAGTGTGAGAACCATTCCAAAGCAGAACCACCAAGACTCTTAGGAAACAATCTCAACAAATAGGTAGCTTCATATGCAACATCTATACAAGTAGTGAAAAACTCTCTGATATGATCCCTACGATCACCTTTCCCTCTGTATCTGTTGAATTTTGGAGTTTCAAAGTGAGGGGGGAAAGAAAGCATGTATAGTGTATGATCAAAGGGATAAGGATGTAAGTCCTACATTGTGTAATTATTCTTATCGTTACTGGTTTGCATATTTTTCATCTGTTGTTGGATATTTTGGACTTGCTAAGAAAGGACCTCTATTTGAATCAATGATGTATTTTGTGTGTACATATTCCTAACAAATGGAGTAGTGGTAGTATAGATAGGAGGTTGTTGAAATATTCCATAGCTTTAATTTTGCATGTTTTGGGTTCCACTAGGTGGTGTGAAATAAGAAAATTGTGAGCTAGTATTTGGTTGAGTTATACCAAATGTATTAGCAAAACCTGGATCTATGTTTCGATGACTATACATGGAGCCCATCAAATGGGAAACTAGAGGTTGTGTTGCACTTCTTAGATGCGAAACATACGAGGCTTGTATTTTATCTAGCATTGAAGAACTTGATATTGCTGGTGTAGTTTAAGAGGTTGCGCTAGCATTCATTTGTGTGTTGACGTTTATAGTTGATGATGACATGCTAGCTTGGGAACTTGTGTTTGAAATCAAAGTTGCTTGAGTTGACGATGTTGGTGCACTTTGGGAAGAACTCGAAGCTATAACTTGTGTTTATGTTACATTAGGTATTTGACTAATATTTTGACTCAAGGTTATACCTAGTGGCAAGATCATTGTGATGTCAAAATCTTGAGGTAACTTGGCACCATTTTGTAATAACAAGGAAAGATACATATCCTTGTTGTTGTTTATAAGTGCATTTAGAACCATGAGGACCTGTGGATCTTGTTGAGCGGCCTCAATCTCTTCATGTGTCAAGTTTTGTTGAACCTCTTGTATTGTTGGCATGGTGTAAGGGTTCAATTGTCGATTGGATTGACTATTTGATATATCCATGTTCCAAGTAGGGTTGATCAATGAGTCGTTGTTAGGATCCATCTTACCTTTTCCTTTTTGTGACCTTGTGATGTGAATTAAGAATTCTATATGAGGACACTACATCCTATGAATGACTATGACAAACTTAGGATATGAGTGCAACACTTGAGACTAAAGGACTTATAATGTATGCAAAACTATATCGACTCTCTATTGGGGATTAGGACGTGGAAGTTGTTGAGGAATTTTGTTGAGGACATTGTTGTAAGGTGAGCCTGTCAAGATCTTGCAAAGGAATTCTTTTGCAATTTCTCTATCAATTATGTGAGCCATCTTATATTATTGATTTAACTCATACTCAACTCCCATATACTGGGGTGCACTAGTTTTTAATTCCCAAGCCAAGTTGTCCATGTCGTCAAGGATTTCTCTTTGATCATCATTTGGCTGTAAATTAGGTTGTTCAAATGGGAATAAATTGTCACCTAGTAGACCCATTTTAACTCATGCTATGACCTTCTAAGATGATTATGCAAATGGTGACGGACTGTGATAGGCATAAATGGAGACTAGACAAGGACTAAAGCGAAGATTATGATGATGCAAAAATGAGGACTTATGCAAAGATTATGAGGAAGCAAATGGGATATAAGTGAGGACTATATAAGCACTATGAAAGACTATGCAAGGACTTATGTGAAGATTATGATGACATACATGAGAACTTTATACGGATGTAGGTGAACACTATATAAAGAATAATGCAAGACTATATGAGGACTATAATGCAAAGACCGATGCAAAATCTATGGACTCCAGGAAAACCTATGATCACAAGTATGTAAGATGGTTTTGTTGTGAAAGTTTTGGACCTTGTTGAACTATTGATGTTTCAAGATGGAGTTTGTCTGGATAATTTTATTTGTGACAAGTTATTCTATCTATTTGAAAACAAGTATGGCTAAATGAATTTTTATCCGACATACTTTGAGAATTCAGAGTCACACAAGGAAGGACCTAAAATAGCCCAAGATTCAAGACTGGCTCAATACTGGTTTAACACAACGATACATGTAAAAACATAGCAGACACTTCCTGGGATAGATATTGGAAATCATTCAATGAGGCCCTTACGAAATATCGAAACATAATGAACAGATAGAGAATCTAGCAACATTGGCTAATCCACGGTACACACTTCTCAGACATGCCAGTTTATCTTACCTCGAAGATCCGAAGATCTTATCACCGAGGGATTTTTGTCTCATTATGCAAGGTACATGAAGGGTATCTATGGGGTACGATCCGCACTCCTTGAATCATCAAATGTGGAAATTGGGCTACTAATTTTGGTTCATAGTGGGGGAACTTTTTGATAACTCAATGATGAATGAATAGTACCAAACTGGTACTGAGAGGGGGGGCTAAATCAGTACAAACAAAAACACACTCTTGAACCGGTTTGTCTGCAAACAGTGTGCATTGATAGACAAACAATAACATCAGTCCTAAAACAAAGTACAACTGGCAAAACCCAGAATAACTAAGACAAGCACAAACCGGTTGACACGTATCTTCTCATATAATCTAACACTTCATTTCCATTTCAACCTAATGCATGAACAGGTAATCTAGCATCAAAGATATACATATAAGCAACTAGATCAGCATGATTCACCGCTTGATAGAAAACAACATAGCATCACATGAAGAAGACATCACACATGACACACATATTTTTCATGTGGAAACCCAACTGGGAAAAACCACGGTGGGGATGAATACCCACAAGCTTGTTTTTGAACTCTTTAGTCCACTCTATTAGGAGCCTTGTCCGGTTAAAGACTGATACAATAGGTTTTGTTAGGAACCGATCCTATTAGGGATCGACCAGATAAGGGATGGCTAGAATACCCAGTTAAGGGTTAAACCCTATTAAAGGTTACCTTGTTAGAGGATTTCAAGAACTCAATGGTTTTGAGTCACCCTATTAAAGGATTTACAACAAGCCAGTTAAAGCTACCCTGTTAAGGGATTTCTCAACTGTTGAAGTGGTTAGAGATCAACAGGTATTACAATGATCTGGTAACAACACTCAATACCAATGCAGATCTGCTTAAGCTCCTCTTCACCTTCTGCACTTACACTATGCAGGTATCACTTCTCTCCTTTGGTCTGGCAAGAATCATGTATCTATTCTCTTGGATACACACACACAACTTTTTCCAACAACCCTAGAAAGAGTCACAACATCAACCTTATAGGAAAATAGATAGGTCAGTAGCATAAACCCTAAACCCTAAACCTATTAGGTTAAGGAATTCAAACAGTTCAGTCCTGACTGTTGAGCACACTGCATTAATCTTCATCGTTTGTTTTCCACTGATGTCATGGCGGCTGATAACCCATCACACGTTATCACCGTTTACAGACTTCGCACATTCCCGAGGTAGATAGGAACAATCTCCTTCATGCAAGATCCTTCATGCACACAAGGCTGACGTGGCAACATGATCTGTTCTTCATTACAATGCTAACTCATCACACAAAGTCACCGATTGAGCCACACAGGTTTGAAGCACTTCAAATAGAAACCCTAAAGTTGAGACTACCAATTGGTAGTCATACAACGCTTCCATGTGTCGGTTCCCATAACCATATGCCGGTTCATCTTGAACAAACACACCACTTCACTTTGGCACAAATGCCGGTTCACAGTGTTATACTGGTTCTCTTCTCTTCATCATATTGACATCAATGACAACACACAATGTCATTATGTCCTCATACCGGTTCACATAATGCCAACAATCTCCCCCTTTGGCATTGATGGAAATATACAAAGATATCTCTCCGCTTCACATCTTCTCCCCCAATTTCTACAGATATCTTCTCCGCTTCACATCTTCTCCCCCTTTGACACCAATGCCAAAGTGGAGGCACAAGCTTCCCTGTTCCATTATGCTGCTCCCCCTGAGGAGTAGCATACTTCGACACATCAATCCTAAAGAAAAATTTGACTATGCAATACCTGACTGATGTGGAGCATATACCTTTAGTTTACCTCCTGAAGGGGCAACACCCCTAATTCGCCTCTTAAGTACATAAATGTAGCCTTTGGGAGAGGCTTGGTGAATATGTTTGCTAACTACTCCTTACTGGAAACATGTTCCAGTGCAATCTCTTTGTTCTGAACCTTTTCCCTCAAGAAATGATACTTAAGCTCAAAGTGCTTGGTTCTAGAATGTAAAACCAGATTCTTGGAGATGTTACTTGCACTAGTATTGTCACAAAATATACTTACTGGTTCAGATACAGGGACTTTGAATCCATTTAATACATGCTTCATCCAAATTGTCTGAGTGCAGTTCACGAAAGCTGCAACATACTCTGCTTCCACTATAGACTGAGAGATACAACTCTACTTCTTACTCATCCATGTGCCCAGTCTACCACTGAGAAAGAATGGACCACCGGTTGTGCTCTTCCGGTCATGAACATTGCCTGCCCAATCAACATCTATGAACACTTTCAGGTTAAAATCATTATTGTATGGATACCTTAACCCATAGTTAATAGTTCCTTTCAGATACCTAAGAATCCGCTTGACTGCAACCAAGGGGGATTCTCTAGGACTTTTCTGAAATCTTGCAGTAATGCCAAATACATGTGCAATATCCGGTCTGCTATGCACTACATAATGCAACTTACCAATCATGGATCGGTATTCCTTCTCATCAACCAATGATGAGTCATTGTCTTTGGATAGTTTACAACTAGTTACAATCGGTGTACCAATAGGTTTAATATCTTCCATGCCAAAGGTCTTCAACACCTCTTTGACATACTTGGACTGAATGATAAAGATTCCATCTCTCATCTGCTGGATCTGCAATCCAATGAAGAACTTAATCTCCCCTATGAGTGACATCTCAAACTCTTTCTTCATCTCATCTACAAACTCATGACTCATCTTGTCATCTCCACCAAAGATAATGTCATCAACAAATACCTCACAGATCAAGATCTGATCTTCTTCAGACTTCAAGTAGATATTGTTATCTTCACTTGTTCTCTCAAATCCAATCTTCACAAGATGGGAATGCAGACATTCATACCAAGCTCTGGGTGCCTGCTTTAGACCATATAAGGCTTTATGTAGCCTACATACCATGTCACTATCTTCACATAGGGAAAACCCATCTGGTTGCTCTATATACACCTCCTCTTCAAGTACACCATTTAGGAATGCAGATTTTACATCCATTTGATATACTTTGAAACCTTTAAAAGCTGCATATGCAAGAAGCATACGAACTCCTTCCAATCTGGCTACAGGAGCAAAGGTTTCTCCATAGTCTTCTCCTTCTTCTTGGGCATATCCTTTGCACACCAATCTTGCTTTGTTTCTAATCACTGTGCCATCCTCATTTAGCTTATTTCTAAAAACCCATTTGGTACCAATGACATTTTTATGCTCTAGTCTAGGTACCAAAGACCATGTACCATTTTTCTCTATCTGGTCAAGTTCCTCTTCCATTGCCTTGATCCAGTCTTCATCTTTATGTGCCTCTTTGAATGATTTAGGCTCAAATTTAGAGATCGTACATGAGTTTTCTCTGACCTTTCTTCTTGTAAGGATTCCTGCATCCTTATCTCCTATGGTCTGCTTAGGATCATGATTCAGCTTGACATACCGAGGAATGGTCTTGATAGATTCCTCTTGCTTTTCTTCTTCATCCTCATCTCCATCAGTATCAGCATCTACATCTGCTGGTGTAGGAACACTGTTACTGGTACTTGGTTGACTGACAACCGGTTCCCATAAGGTTGCAACCGGTTCATTTGTCGCTTGCTTACTACCGATTTCCTCAGTTTTCTCAGAGGTTTCATCAACTCTTACATTGATGCTTTCCATGATTCTCTGAGTCCTATTATTGAAACACTTGAGAGATTTTCTCTTGGTGGAATACCCTAGGAATATTCCCTCATCACATTTCACATCAAATTTGCTCTGGTGTTCACTCCTCCTGATGTAACATTTGCTACCAAACACTCTAAAGTAGCTAACCATAGGTGTCTTACCGGTCCAATACTCATAAGGAGTTTTATCCTTACCTTTCTTGATGAGTACCCGGTTCATTGTGTAGACAGCAGTGCTCACCGCTTCTCTCCAAAAGGTGTGAGCTACCTTTCCTTAAATCAACATGGTTCTAGATGCTTCAACCACAGTCTGATTATTCCTCTCTGCTAGGCCATTCTGCTGTGGATTCCAAGGGGCAGACAGTTGTCTCTTGATGCCATGTTCTTCACAGTACTTGTTGAATTCACTAGAAGTGAATTCCCCTCCTGGATCAGTTCTCGGGCACTTGATCTTTTTACTACTTTCCTTCTCCACTAATGCTCTGAAAGCTTTGAATTTTACAAAACCTTTAGACTTATCTTTCAAGAATGTGACCCACATCATTCTTGAGCAGTCATCAGTGAGAATCATGAAGTACCTATCACCCTGCACACTCCTAGTTTTCATAGGACCACACAAATCAATATGCATAAGATCAAGCAAATTGTCAGCAGTGAAAAATTTACCTTTAAAGGTTGAGGAAGACATTTTCCCCAATTGACATTCTCTGCACAAGGTATTATCCAGTTTGCTTAGCACCGGCAACCCTCTAACTTCCTTGATCTTACTAGCCTTCACAATGTTATCAAAGTTTACATGGTAGAGTCTTCTATGCCATATCCAGCTATCATCAAATTTAGCCATAAGACATGTACTTATATTTGCATTCATCTGAAATAGGTTACCTTTGGTCTGCATGCCGGTGGCCACCAATTGACCATTCTTTCCTTTGATTCTGCACACTCCATTCTTGAATTCTAGAGTGAGACCATTGTCATTCAGCTGGGCAACACTCAAAAGGTTGTGTCTGAGACCATCAACCCAGTACACATTATCAGCACTACTCTTTCCATTCAGAGAAATGGACCCTCTGCCTTTGACCATGCATGGTGCATCATTTCCAAAGTGAACCACACCACCATCATACTCTTCCAAGGATAGAAACTTGCTCCAGTCACCAATCCTATGGTGAGAATAGCCACTATCAATGATCCACTCATTGGAATTATCAAACCAGGAGACAAGAGCCTTCTTGTCTAACACATCTTCCTTGACAACAACAAACACAATATCTTCATTTTCTTCATCCTTTGATTCCTCATCTGTGACACCTTCATCAACTGCCACAAAATAGTTTCTCTAGTTTCCTCCTTTGAATTTCTTGAACCTTTCCAGTTTGTCCTTGTTATCGCCATTAGGACAATTTACAACATTATGTCCTATCCGGTTACAAGAAAAGCATTTCAAAGGTAGCTTACCTCTGTATTTGCCGGTTCCTTTAGGAAGTTTCCTGGTAAGGAGAGCTTCAAATACCATCAGAATCTCCTCATCATCCATTTCTCTGCTCTGTCTTGGTTCACCACTAGTGCTAGCTTCTTTTCCTTTTCTGGATGGTATAGCAGAAGCTTTAAAAGTTGATTCAGTGTTTTGAACACTGCCATCAAAACTATTTAGCTCATAGGTTGTCGACTTTACAATGATGGAGTCTAGGGATACCGTAGTCTTGTCTATAGATCTCAGCTCCTGAATAGTAGCAATCCTTATTGCATAGACCGACAATAGGGATCTCAGGACTTTGATAACCATAGTGGAATCTTCCATTTTACCACCTGAACTCTTGATATCTCCAACAACGGTTTTGATTCTTATTCCATATTGTTGAATGGTCTCACCTTCAACCATCCACATGTCTTCAAACTTCCCTCTAAGGCTTTCTTCCTTAGCTTGTTTTACATGCTCATCACCACCATAGATATTTTCAAGAGTATCCCATACCTCTTTGGTATTTACCTTATCCTGGACATCAATAAACTCAATGTTAGATAAACTATTAATTAGGGCTTCCATGACTTGCCCATTCTCCTGCATCTCTCTCTTTTGGTCATCGGTGAGAGTACCGGTAGGGGCAACATAGGCATTCTCAACATAGCTCCAGTGGTGTGCACCCATGCTTCTGATGTATATCTTCATTCTGTCTTTCCATATACTAAAATTTTCTCTGTTAAACTTTGGACCTTCCCTCTTCATCATTAGACTGGGATCTTTACCTCAAGCGGTTAAGCTTATAACTCAGAGGACCTGGAGGACGCTCTGATACCAATTGATAACTCAATGATGAATGAATAGTACCAAACTGGTACTGAGAGGGGGGGTGAATCAGTACAGACAAAAACACACTCCTGAACTGGTTTGTCTACAGATAGTGTGCATTGACAGACAAACAGTAACATCGATCCTAAAACAAAGTACAACCGGCAAAACCCAAAATAACTAAGACAAGCATAAACTAGTTGACACTTATCTTCTCATATAATCTAACACTTCATTTCCATTTCACCCTAATGCATGAACAGGTAATCTAACATCAAAGATATACATATAAGCAACTAGATCAGCATGATTCACCACTTGACCGAAAACAACATAGCATCACATGAAGAAGACATCACACATGACACACATATTTTTCATGTGGAAACCCAACTGGGAAAAACCACAGTGGGGATGAATACCCACAAGCTTGTTTTTGAACTCTTTCGAAGTCCGCTCTGTTAGGAGACTTGTTCAGTTAAAGAATAATACAATAGGTTCTGTTAGGAACCGATCCTAGTAGGGATCACCCGATTAAGGGATGGCTAGAATACCCGATTAAGGGTTAAACCGTATTAAAGGTTACCTTGTTAGAGGATTTCAAGAACTCAATGGTTTTGAGTCACCCTGTTAAAGGATTTACAACAAGCTGGTTAAAGCTACGCTGTTAAGGGATTTCTCAACTATTGAAGTGGTTAGAGATCAACAGGTATTACAATGATCTGGTAACAACACTCAATGCCAATGTAGATCCGCTTAAGCTCCTCTTCACCTTATGCAATTACACTATGCAGGTATCACTTCTCTCCTTTGATCTAGCAAGAATCACGTATCTCTTCTCTTGGATAAACTCACACAACTTTTGCCAACAACCCTAGAAAGAGTCACAACATTGACCTTATAGGAAAATAGATAAGTCGGTAGCATAAACCCTAAACCCTAAACCTGTTAGGTTAAGGAATTCATACGGTTCAATCCTGACCGTTGAGCATACTGCATTAATCTCCATTGTTTTTTTTCCACCGATGTCATGGCGGCTGATAACCCATCACACGTTATCACCATTTACAGACTTCGCACATTCTCGAGGTAGATAGGAACAATCTCCTTCATGCAAGATCCTTCACGCACACAAGGGTGACATGGCAACATGATCTGTTCTTCGTTACAATGCTAACTCATCACACAAAGTCACCGATTGAGCCACATAGGCTTGAAGCACTTCAACTAGAAACCTTGAAGTTGAGACTACGAATCGGTAGTCATACAATGCTTCCATGTGTCAGTTCCCATAACAATATGCCGGTTCATCTTGAACAAACACACCACTTCACTTTGGCACAAATGCCGGTTCATAGTGTTATACCGGTTCTCTTCTCTTCATCATATTGACATCAATGACAACACACAATGTCATAATGTCCTCATACCAGTTCACATAATGCCAACACTTTTGGGGTAAATCAGGTGGATATACATGTGGTGGCTAGCTCATTTAAGAGATGTCCTAGCTTGTAGAACATAGGTAATTTTTACACATTTGGCAAACAAGCACCAAGGGATTTTGACTTTTGTCAAGACCACAAAGGTATTTTCATGTCGATACTAAGGAAAACCATTGGTATACCATAGCAACACCAGTTGATTTATGGTCTTCACCAAAATCACAAATATTTATATAGTAGACCGAAAGAAAGTACTGCTTGGTTCGTTCCCTTCTAGAACCAACGGGGTTCCAAAAGGCAAGCCCTATTTCTAAAAAATAAAAATTTGAGTGTCGTTAACAATTTTCTCTTGCACCTAGGTCCACAAAAGCCAGGGGAGAGGATAGTGTGTGTTAGTAGTAGGATCACTCCATATAGAAAGAAAGTGCTCAAAATTTTCCCTTAAGATATAGCAATGTGTGATTTACTCTATTGATAAGCCAAATTCATGTCAATTTTAAAGCCCAAAATGAGGTGTGAGATATGCATATGCATGTCAATTTTAAACACCAAAAGTGAAGTGTAAAGTCATGCAGGTCAATTTTAATTTAATCCCATGTAAATTTTAAGCACCAAGATGAAGTGTGAAACCATGCATGTTAATTTTAATCCAAATCCCAAAAGGAATTAACTCTAAAGGATCTGGCAATCAAATGTATCAGTAGTTTCAAAATAATCTGGGATTTATCAAGCTTTCTCTATCCTTTCCGCCACATGTTGTAAATAGGAAATCAATAACCAGAAAACCAACTAAAAACAAAAAACCCTCTATTTTAAAAGAAGAATGCAACACACTATACTAACGAATGTGAAATGATGTCTGAACTAATGTGAATTACTATCATAACGTATGTGAATTACTACATAAACTAATGCAAGACACTGTCTAAATGAATGCGATTAACCTAAAGAAAAATGTGAAATGAAAAGAATGAAGACTTGAAAAAGAAATACAAACCTTGTAAAAACAGAAAAAAAATCCTGCAAAACATAAGATTATTATCTGAGAAAATCCCTCACCAACCAGCCTGTGTTGATCAAATTGTATTTCATGATGTAAGATAGAAAAACACTTTTATATCTGTCAATGGTGGCTCGATCTTTTGATTCTTTGATTTTCTTTTTTTCTCTTAGGATTCTCTGATAACTCCTATGTTGTCTTCTATATTATGCCTTTCTCCTGAAGCCTGAAATAATAAATGTTACCTTTCTTACCATAAGATATCATTTTTTTTAGGCAACATATGAAGATAATTATTATAGAACTCAGAAACAAATAATGGGTTAGACATAACATAGAGAGAGAAAGTTAGATGACAAGACAAAATAAATGCAGAATTAATCTAAAGGAATGTGATATGGGCTTAGGACGAAAGTGATATGATATCTAGACTATTGCAGTTTACTATGCACATGAATGCAAATTTCTATCTATGAGATTATGGATTTTTGCATGAATGATTGTGATATGATGTGTAGATGAATGCAAACTAGTTAACCATGCCTACAAAATCTGTACAATCTACAAAAAAATGAAAACCGAGACAAGAAGGTAATTAGTTGTAAGTTCATGCCGGGATCACCAAATGTAACTCAGTAAAATTCATCATTGTATAACTAGAAATAATAAAGAAATCACCAATCCTTATTCTAGCTAAAAAATTATAACAAATTGTTAATTCTATGAGGATCTAGTTAATACTAAGGGGGGGGGGGGGGGTGAATTGGTATTAAGACCAATTTGACTTTAAACCCAAATCAAACTTACAACAAATCCAACTTCATTTACCACATATGCCAATTCATTAAATAGTACCAATAATAACTGATAAATCTCTGATAAACTGCTATAATCGGTGTATTCAAATATAATTAATAAACTAAAGATAATCAATAACATCACATGAAAATCATTCCACACATGAACACCATATTTTTGATGTGGAAACCCAAATAGGGAAAAATCATGATGGGAGTTAGTATCCAAAAATATTTGTACTCTTTTGAAGTACGCCTTGTTAGGGGCTTAGCCCTATTAGGAGATTACAATACACCTTGTTAGGAGCAAACCCTGTTAGGAGTCACCCAGTTAAGGGATTTGGATGTGTAGCTCGGTTAGGAGCTTAATGACCTATTAGGATCAACCTCATGAGAGGATTTACCACTCTTTTTGAGAGCTAACCTGTTAGGGGATTTAGAAGATTAAGGCCTGTCAGGAACTACCCGGTTAAGGGATTTAATCTGTTGTAATTGTTAGAGAACAGTGAAAAAGTGATCCGTTACTTGCACTTCTCAGCTTGCTAAATCAGATCCAGTTATGTTCCACTATATGCAACTCTCAAACATGTCTCACTTTTCTCTAGTATGAGTTCACACTCTTCTCTAAGACCACCGATACAATAAACATCAACTAAGCCAACATAAATAATGCTCTCCACTAGATCGGCCACAAAACCCTAAATTACATCATAGATCATCATAGACCTTTACAACTCACTACAGATCATCATGTGGATCATTACAATAAATTACAAATCAATATCAGTCATTGAATGATCATAAGTCATCACAACAAGCCGATCTGGTACAAAGTCAAACCCTTAGCTCATTTTGCTAAACACTTTGCACATTCCTAAAAAATTCGCTCTCCAAACTTGCCAAAACATCTTCCAAACTCTTCACACAATTTGTGTCATGTTATCATCAATATGTATACTTGATGTCGATCACCAGCATACCAAAAATCTTTACCAGTTTTATGATTTCTTCACTGGTTCTAAACCGTACTAAAACCTTGGCAAGACTTCATCAGAAATTAGAAACATGCCTTCTGATAGTCATAACAAGATGCAGTTTCGGTCAGATACTCATTTCCATAATAAAAGCTTATATTCCAAACCTCAAATCACCAATCATCCGCTTCAAGTAAAACATCTCTGTATATACTGGTTAAAGTCCTATTTTACAGTCTTTTGTATATTGTCGATAAACCCTATCTCCGGTAGAATAAATCACTTAGATGAAAAACCAAACATCGGGAAACATCAATTAACATCATTTGCCATCAATGACAATACAAATAACTAATCAAGTCATCTAATCACAAAATCTCAATCTCTTCATCACAAATAGTCTTCTATCCTCTATCGGTTCAGTCATCAGTTTTAAACTGCATCACCTCATCTGCATCAATTATGCCAATCATGCCAACACAAATATCAATAAAATATTGCAAATAAGACAATAAGGATGTATAATATTCAATCAAAACTCCCTATTCCATGATCGCATATAGCTTCCATTGCCCTTCTCTTCCTTGATGATTGTTGGATCTTAGATATTGCGTTGCTAACCTACAAATGGCACAAAGATTCAAAGTTCGTGATTGGTGAAAATGGAAAATGGATGTTGAATTTATAGATTTTTGGAGAAGATTGAATAAGAGGTGGAACTCAAGTAAGCTTACATGTTGATTGATAGTTGAACTTTTTATTTGGAGGTGGAGCTCAATTGATTGAATAGATAAATTTGTTAATTGATTGAGAAAAAATCCGATTGAAAGATGAAAAATAATGATTGGATGATAATTGAGAAAATGATTTAATTAATCAATTAATTGAATTGATCAATTGAATAGATTGAATTGTTAACTAGAGATGAGTGATTGAAATATTTTTGAGAAAAAAACAAATTGGAAGAATGAATGAATTAATCAATTAATTGAATTGATTAATTTTAATGTGTTGTAGGATATTTTATTCAAAATTTAATTTATTGATTTGCATGCTTTTGAACTTAATTTAGATTTTCAATTTGATTTTTGCATATCTTTGAATTTGATTTTTGAAATCATGAAATTGAAATGCATATGTATTTGAAATTAGATGAAATTAAAATTTGGGGAAATTCAATTAGAATTTGAATTAGAATAATATTGAAATTAGACGAAATTTGAATTTGAATTTGAATGAGAAGAATAAAATAGCTAATTAAATAATTTAAAGAAACTAATTAATTATTTAGAAAGGAATTAAATCATAATCAATTAAATAATTAATATTAGAAGAAGAGTTAAATGATTAATTGATGAGGATAGAATACAAATAGGATAATTAGTAATATGATGAAGAAATATGAATTTAGAAGAATAAGATTAATTAATTTAATTAAATAATTTAATTAAAGAATTATTTAACTAATAAAGAGGAATAATTAGTAAGTGATTAATTAATTTAATTAAATAATTTAATTAAAGAATTATTTAACTAATAAAGAGGAATAATTAGTAAGTGATTAATGAGACATTTTTAGGTGTCTACATAAGGTTTACCAATAAATAATAATTATTTATTTTCTAATTGAATTTTGACTAAAGTTCTAATTGATAGGCTGATTGAAAAACATCCATAACTTTCAAACGATATCACATTTTTTGAATCTGAAATATGCACCACATTCTATGCTTTTCCTACTATAGGATAAAAAAAAATTGAATTTCATAAAGTTTTGACCAAGTTAAGGTGGTCAGACATAAGAGTTTTTCAATTTCAAAAAAGTTGTAGTAAATCATAATTAATTATTCACTTAAAAAATTACATGAGTCTACCACTTATATTAAAAATATTATAAAAATATATTATGATTTGATTATGGTTAGGATGGTCAGAAATACACCTACTTCTCATCTTTTTCTTAAAATTTTAGTACTACTGCATTGAAATTTCAAATTTTCATCAAATAGATTTATTTATTTTCCCAGAAAACAACTAGTAGCTTAGAAACTACATTTAGTTTGCTATAGATTTTTTTCTTACATATTTTTAAAATAATGTTCATAACTTATTCAAATTTTAACATCAAGCTGTCTAACTCTTATTTTCTGAAATTTTATTGTCACTTAAGGGCCTGTTTTGGCCCACCATGATCTTGCACATACCCAATAATACCATTCACATGTCAAATAGGGTTTGATTTCTATTGTCTCCTATCTCCATTGATCTTGTTTGATAAATTTACTCTCTGATTTTGTCTATGCACAAGAGCTCAACAAAGAATGAAATTATGGTTGTAAAGTCACTTGATTGCTTGAAGAATTAGTTGGTTGATTGATTCATTAAGATTGAAAAAATAAAATAATCCTCTTATATAGAAGACACAGTAGAAAATGGAGGGATAAGATTAAGAGGTGAAAGAATAAATGGTGGGCTAAGATTAAAGGGTAGGTAGGAAAAATAATCAAATATGAAAGGGGTAGTTAGAATAATGAAGAGATAAATGGCATGTGTCAAGGAGGTAAAAGGTAATGAATTAATTAAATAAATAAATATTTATTTAATCAATAGAGGAAGTGGGACCAATTAAATAAATAAAATATTTATTTAATTTAGGGAAGAGGATAATTTAAATAAATAAAAATATATTTAATTAATAAAAGGCTAGGATAAAATAATAAAATAAATAAAATATTTTATTTAATTAAGATAGGACAATTTAGGTGTTTACATTTTGCCCCTTTTTGAGACAATGCAGCTTGTCGCGTTGGCTCAAAGAAGATAAGATGAACTGATACAAAGTTGCCCCAAGATGAGAATGATATGCCCCCTCAAGAGATTGGATGGGAGATGGTGAAAAGATCATAGACAATCTCTTGATAAGAAAGAAAGGCTAAAAACACTAATGATAGAGCACCTTGACAAAGTCACATGGGAAAAAGGCTGACTCAAAAAAAATGAACGAGAAGCAAGAGACTGACATGACAAACTAGGGTGACATAGGCTATATACATGCCATGGAGAAAAAGATCCTTATTTGCATCTATAACACCAATAATATCATAGCAGAGCATAGCATTTGGAGAGCTTAGAGAGAAGTCAAAAGTCAAGGAGAGATGGTAGAGAGGATCCACCACTTCGATCGCGTCTGACGGTTTGAGTGACTAGAGGACACGAGTGAGCCGGTAAGTACGTCAACCTTAGTATTTTTACATTTATTTCTCTTTGTAGGTAGATTTAACAAAAATGTGGAAGCAATAAAAATTTGTTTCAATGCGTATAGGTCATGTTAGGGTGCACCTATGTCATACAGGCGTATATAAGTAGGGTTTGCACGCATGTTTTTTTTATTATAATCATGTCTCTATGTTGTGTGAGCAATTTTGTTTCATATAGGTGCGTATGTGTCAAGGGATCATGCATGCGTAGAAAAATATCCTGTCTATGCGAAGAAAGAACGTCTATGTAGTAAAGGGACATCTAGGCTGGGTAAAATTGCGTCTATGGTGCAAAAAATGTGTTTATGTCTTAGAAGGCCAAAATTGATAATTTTGTGATAAACATACATTGTCAATTAGATAAGTTTTCGAGAGGACTCACTCAACAGGTGCCCTAGGAAAGATAAACTAAAAGATAGGCTAGAATTGACAACCATGTGATAGACATGCATCACCAATTGGATAAGTTGTTGAGAGAATTTACTCAACAGGTACCCTTAAGTGGATAGGTTTACTAAGATAAGAATTGGATAAGCCATCGAATTGATAAAATTCAGCGAGTGCTCTAGCAAGATAGGATCAAGTGCAATGTGATAAACATATACACTAAGATGCAGTGCCATGTGATAAACATAAGCACTAGGATAGAGCTTGATGAGCAACACCTTTGATAGATATAGGCCACTAGGATAGGATAAGATAAGATATGAAACACTATGTGATGAACATGAATACTATTGATATTGATGCAATTGGTTTGACTAGATGCATGTGTACTTACATTAGATAGAGTCTAGAGAGAGATTTCCCATGACTCAGAGATTATGGATAGACTCTACTACTAATGACCATGTCATGATCGAGGCTATGTGATTGAGACACATCATGTATATGCCTAAGATTTGGACAAACATAGAACTATTGACTGCTCTTACAGAGAGATGGCACTCTGAGACATGCACATTTCATTTGTCGACTAGTGAGATGTCAGTCACTTTAGAGGATGTGTATAGGATATTGAGGATACTGATCCATGGGGAGCTAGTGGTGTATAACAGGGAGGGAGACACAGATACACTATGACAAGTCTTCAGATACTCAGAGCTAGAGATGAGGGGAGGAAACTTGAGCTGGGAGGTTATGTAGTGTTTTGGCGCACTTATATCATGAGCTCCAATAGTTTTTATACCTCGGTGGTTTTGGTTTGGGATGCAGGGTTACACAGCTATAGGTTCGGGCCTATTAGCACAAAGCAGTAACGAGGTTGATTCACTTCATATTCAGGGGTCACAGACAAACCTATGTACATTTGTATAGTATGATCACTTCCTAGCCATGGATTGGGAAGCTAGAGTTCTGGCGACAGGTTTTTGATGACATAGATAGTGTTACATGGAGGTCGTATCTAGATTGTGAGGCTTGGGGGGAGGATGTGACAAAGTTACCATTTTTTTTCTACAACAAGTATCTCATTGGGTGGACTCCCTACATTTTGGACAGGAATTTGATTGATAGGGAGACTAGATAGTTCGACTGAGTACAACAGATGCCACGGGGATCAAGAGAGTTTGCTTGCATAGTGAGAGAGCAGGTCCATTGGGGACTGATTTTGTCATATGATGCATCTCTCACATATTTTCAAGAGATGGTTTCGATGCCTTGGGATTTATTACAAGATGTGGTCGACATAGGTATGTCTAAGGAGTATGCGGCCTATTTTGTGGCACATCCATTTCCATGATTGGCAAGCCTAGGGGAGCAAGTTCTAGGATTAGAGGATGGCAATGATTATGAGGATGGGGGTGGACAGAGAAGAGGAGGGGATAGGAGAGTAGTAAGGGGCACAAGATGAAAAAGGGATGGAGGGAAAAGAGAGGAGCCTAGGGAGGAGATGAAGAGGGAGGTAGACCATTGAGGCCACATAGAGGGAGAGGGGGACAAACACTACAAGTTGCATCTTAGGTACAGGAACAGAGGGGACAAAGGCAAGATGTACCCATGTAGGATGTCCCAAAGAAGGATGCCCTAGAGTAGGCTAGACTAGAGGAGGGCAGAGTAGGAGGGGGTGAGGAGGAGGATGAGTTTCTCATGCTACCAAAGTTCACATAGGGACACGCCAATGAGATCGATGATCTTGAGAGATAGGTGACTTGATTGAGGAAATAGATTCAAGATATGTAGGATGAGAGAGAAAAATCTATCCAACAATATACAGTCATGGGGGAGGCTCTCAGGACATCTCAGACAAGCCTAGGAGGTGACATGTCTTTGGGTTTCGCCTATTGCATACATGCAAGGGAGAAGATAGAGTATTGGAGGAACCTATATATGGAAGTGGTTCCACCTCATCTCAGAGAAGGATGCTACAAACAAGCTTCCTGATCTAGGAATAGGACAAGGGAGATGGGGTGTCTAGTGATGGGTTTATGGGTCCTCCACCACCACCACCAGGGTCCATAGGCAGGGGTAGGTGAGATGATCCAGGGGTTGGGCATTCGAGTGCTTAGATTTCATTGAGGCATGTCGACTCTGAGGGAGGGTCTTCATGATAGCTCTCTTGGATCCATTTTTTTTATCAATTTTATTATATTATGATGTAGGCATCTTTAGGTGATTTTGTAGCCATTATAATTTTGATATAATTGTATCATGACACTTATATTTTTTGATATATATATGAGATGACCTATTTCTTGTAGTAGTTATATACATGTGTTCCTATGTGATGCATTTATTTTATGATGTTTTTATTATATGCTCTATGATATGATGATTATATATGATGTGTATGATATGGATGCATGTATATGATTCTATGATGCTTATAATGATTATGTTGATTATGAGATGTAATCTATGTGGATGATGCAATGTAGTATATTTTTTGTACTTTTTATGTTTGTGTTATATATGATGCAAATGTAAATGGATGTAATATGAAGATGCTTATATGATGTGCTAATGAGTGGTGTGTGCAAAATGTGATGCTATTATGATTTCTACATGCATGTAATGAGATATACTAACATATGGTGATGTAGATCAAAATGACATGAGATGCGGATATTTTTGGTGTGTCATTATACTCAGTCATGTGACACCAGACTAAATAGGACTTGGGATGGGACAATGAAGGGAAAAAGAGAAGAAGGGTATGGAAGGTGGAAGATATGGGAGTGAAAGAGCTTCTTGTTCTATTATCATCATTGAGCTTTATTATGGTAAATAGGTTATGACCATCCAGGTATAGGTTTGACCTAGAAAGTCATTATACCTGTTTGCATGGAGATCAGACAGTCACAGAGAAGGAATTCCCCAGTTCACACTAGACTCACAGTGTCCTCATATCCTTGGACGAGCCATAGTATTACTAAGAGACAATCCACAAACAACAAAAGATGGGTGAATCTTATCCCATCCTCACCTTTCTAATCAAAGACATCGTGGAGATATAATCTAGTCAAAGACATCCTTAAAAATTTAAAAGACATGTCACCTCAAATGATAAAATCAAAAGAAAAGGGTAAAACCACAATAGTGGGTTACACTTTTTTGCCAACTTTGACACTGCAATATTTATTTTCAGAAAAAAAAATTCAGATTCAAACACCTATTACTTATAAACCGTAAGGAATTTGTAGATGATGTGAACTAGTTATTTGTGTCATTTTGTATGTAGATTCTAAAAATATTTTTTTGATAATTTTTAGAATCAATTTGCTTCCATTTTTCTATCTCCCTCAAAAACTAGTTTTGTTCAAAAAACAACATTTTTAAAGAGTGATACTCACTCTGTATAACATAACTTTTTTTCTATAATATATATAAACACGATTCTTTCGAATTTGGTTTTTTTAACATCCATATATAGTGTTTACAATTGGTTTTGTAACATTATCTTCAATATTTCATATTTTATTAATATTGGAAGTCGAGTTAACTATAATTTTGGCATATGTCCATTTGATATTACATAACTTGTTGTATATGTAAGGAAAATCAAATTTATTTTATGCGTTGGAAAGAGGACTTAAATACCTAGTGCGTAAATATTTTTGAGATTTTTTTTGGTGATGTTGAGTATTTTTCCATAAGCATTGAACAAAGAAGTTCATGTTCGGTGAAAACCCTACATTCATAAGAAATAAAATAAAAATATATTAATGAAATTAAATAATTAAAAATTATACTATTTGGAAATATTATAATGAGGGCTAAATACTTAAAAAAACAAAACTTCTAACTGAATTCATTTGACCCCCCAAAAGCTAATGTAAAATTGGTTTTTAATCAGCATTTGATAGATACAAAGGAGACTCCATTGCAAGTATGATTTAGAAGTAGAGAGGTTCTATCCAATAAATTTTGATCTAAGAGCCTTTGATATAACTCTCTTCAATTAATTACTTCAAATGGGACCTCTTAAATCTTAAATCATTATATTTTCTAAAAAATGTATGATTTCAACAAAAATCAAGATGTACAAAAAAGTGGGAACCAACATTGTGAGTTCACCCAAAACTAAGACTTGACACCAACATCCAATCAAATCCCCAAGTTATTTGTGTTTCTTGCCACATATGTCAACATGTTTGATCTAGTCACAATGTTGTTATCCTAATAAAGGACATATTATACTAAAAAACCATGTTGTTCCCAAAGTCTATTGAAAGATTTGATTTGAAAGCCTACTATTGCTTATGTCTCATCTAAAACTGGTTGAATCCATGAAACTGATACCTTATTGTGGAGAAGAATGAAACTTTATTGTAGATCAGTGATGCGAGTGATCTTTTATTACAAATCATGCACAAAAAAGGAGGAATAAAAATGATGCTCCTCAAAATATGCAATGTTGAGGGTTCCACTTCCATCACTAGATTTAGGGTATGCCCCAGTTAAAGATAGGACCTAATTTATTATTGAAGGAAAGAAGAGGAAAACGAGATGAAAACAGAGGTTTATTATGGATGGCTAACCTATCTTAGGTAGATCAATAACAAGCCATGATTAAAATGAGGTAAATTTATTATGGAATGATAGGTTGAGTGTGTGCAAAGTGAAAGGGCGAGATTGAGTCCTAAAGGATGGAGGAGAAAAATCCCTACACATGGCATCGGTAACCCCATTTTCACCACGGTACTTACCCAGGGCGCCATCGAAGTGGTTTTCACCATTGGATGAATTTATTTCTCTTTATTTTTTATTTATTTTTCAAATTCTTTTTTTTGTGTGTCACAAGGCGCTTGTTTGCTAGGTTTTCACCAGTGACAATTTTTTATGTTTTTTTTTGTATTTTTTGATTTATTGTTTTATATTTTTAATTAGGATATTCTGAAAAACTATGTAAAACCTGTGAAGGTGCATTTTGTTGATAAGATCCTCCAAAGGTTCTCAGTCTGGTGTTGAGAGCTGGTATGCACCTGATCCATATATTGTGGTGATGACATAAGGGCCAAGCCAATTTTGTTCAAACTTACCCTTTTTCTATGTATTGGTGATTCTTAATATTTTCTCTTAGAACTAAGTCACCCACCTCAAATGTGTGAGGTTTTACCTTATGATTATAATTGCGACTCATTAATTGATGATATACTTTGAGATGATTGAAAGCATTTTGTCTACGCTCATCCAATAATTCCAAATCTTGTAAACAAGAGATCATGTAGTCTTCATCATTGATAATATCACGCAAAGAGACTCGTAGAGAGGGTAACTCGACCTCGATAGGCAATATGGCTTCAATGCCATAGACAAGTGAATAAGGAGTAACTCTAGTGGGTGTGTGAACATTTGTGCGATAGGCCATAGTGTAGGATTAAGTTAGATATGCCAGTTATGGTCAGTGTCATCGACTATCATTTTGAGGATTTTAAGAATAGTTTTGCTAGATGTCTCAGTCTGACCATTACCTTGAGGGTAATATGGAGTGGAAAAATGATGGATATGGAATGAATCACAAAGCTCTTGAACATCTTGATTCTTGAAAGGAAGCCCGTTATCAGTGACAATGGAAAGGGGAACATCATATCGACCAATGATATAATTGAGGATAAAGGTTGCAATCTGCTTTTCAGTGACTTGGGTGGGAGGAATGGCCTCAATCCACTTTGTGGCTATAATGATGAATTTGTGGTTTTTGGAAGGAGGGTGAATCTTGCCCATGAGATCAAGTCCCCATTGACAAAATAACCACGGAGTGACGATCAACTGAAGTTCCTATGTTGGTGCGTGAATGAGGTTTCCATGAATCTGACACTGCTTACACTTTCTAACAAACTAATATGAATCTTTTTCCATAGTAGGCCAGTAATATCTAGTCCTCATGAGTTTCTTGTTTAAGGTTGGACCACTAGAGCGAGAACCACATATACCTTTGTGAACCTCATGTAACACAATTTGAGTTTCACCACTTTCTAAAAATCTAAGGAGAGTACCATCTAAGGTTTATTATTTTTGAATTAGATGATTATTAGTCTATTTGGTAAGATTGTAGTTATATAATTTAGAAATAGAAATAGTCAACGTGATTTGAATTATAATTGTAACTTCAAATCATATACATTGTAGATTAAAATTAAATATATTGTAATTTGATTTTAATTTTGATTTTAAAAAATGAGATTGTATTAGTAATAGTAAGATATATTGGAATATTATCTAATACTATTGCACTTATAAGTGATAGAGTATTGAATTACATGAGAAAACCCATAACAAAACTAAAATAAATAATTTTAATATTATAAGAATGAAAATATTGTTATTTTGGGTATTATATTAACAATATTAGTTTCTTATCAAAGTTTTATATTATTAAATTACACGAGGATAACCTAACCTAGCTAAAATAATACTAATTTATATATTTATTTATTTTCGGTAAGAGGCCGAGGCCAAGAATTTTATTAATCATTTGGAATTATACAATACTCCACTCATGCGGGCGCCGGTAGGAAAGAGTGGAGGCAAGAAAATCTTCGGCCTTGCCCGGGACCATAGTCCAGCAAATCATTTATAATGGTTTCAAATTTGATACATCATCACCTCGGGCCAGGGTGATCAGATGGGGGGTATTTTATTTTCCCTTCCCTTACAAGCCCATAAGTATTGTTTTTTGATTCAGAAGTTGTTTCATTTCCATAGCTTCCGATAGTTTGGCTCAGAAGATGTTCTTTGATTGTTTATATTCTCTCCATAATTGTCCGAGATAACCTGTTTGGCCTGCATTGTTATATCTCAAACACTTGACAGATCTGTTAGTGATATCCAAACATTTATATCATATGAAAATTTATCTGAAAAATTAGACTCTTACCATCATGCAATTCCCTATGAAAACCAATCTTTTCAAATCATACAATAAAGAATTTAAAGAAGCAGAATTGAGATTCTGATTACGATTAGGCTGGAGCAAGATTGACCACCCAAATAATCTTCAGTCTACCAACTCTTGTTCATGCTCCTGCATTTTGTCTTTATTAAAGGATAAGACCCAGGCTACAACAACAAGAGTTGGTGAAGGAAATTCAGTCATATCGACCCTCCCAGCCCAATAGACTTATAGCATAGAAGGTGACTGAATAAGTGAATATTCAAATTTTCATATTATCCACCTATAATCCACATTCTTCAACAATGACAGGGGGATGTCCAAAAATAGATAACTTCAGTAGGTGGCATTTGAGTGCTATAGTCATTATTTACTATTCAAAATAAATCAAAATTACTCATTCTGATATGATTACTGCAAATGAAAATAAATACCAATAAATGCATACATCCAAATGCTTGTAAGTATCTATAGTATCTATTCAAATTGCTGGGTATTCATAACAAAATGTTGATATATGTCTATATAATAGATATTCCTTCATACCTATAAAGTCTCAGTAATTTAGGATAATATCATTCTAATTTAGAGTCCTATATGTTACTTTAGTTTATTATTTAAGATTTGATGTTACTTGCTATCTATGCCCTTTTCTCTTATAACTGCAAAATAAACCCTGTTTTACTTAGAAACAGTAATCTACTATGAACCAGGTCTTTAGTTACATTATTATCTCCTGCAAAATAATTCTGGCTAGTTTTCAAAAATGGACCCAAGCACTTGCCAAAAGGCCGACCCAGAAGATGAGGAAGAAGCATTCTCATCCTCCAGAACTAGACCCTTGGCTTTGAGGAAATCCTCGAACCAAGTGGGTTTTGGAGGGTGTTTCACACGAAATAAGAAGAGCAGAAGGTTGACATTTCTGTTGATTACCTCAAGCCTTTCCGCGGGGACAGGCACGCCATCCATCAAGATAATAGGGAGATGAGGAACCAGCCTATTATTTCGAATGAGAATATCATAATTCTGCGGCCGAGGGATAGTCCACTCGTTATCAATATTGACTAAAACCCGCTCAAGGTCACCCAAGATAGAGGCAGTGAAGACCTCTTTACACAGAGCACTAGTTTCCTCATGATTTTTGGTGGAGCTCATAGTCACAACAAGAAACATGGCGGCCACATATGTGTTGGCCCTGGTTTTGTCTAAATTTGTAAGAAATTTTGGGCCCAGGATGTTCTCAACTACATCAATCACTAAGGTGTGGGGAAGCCATATGATGCGCTTGAGGCGGTCTTTAGTGATAGCTCCTTCAAAGGCCATTTGCCTTTTTGAACTGCAAAGTTTAACCGGGGTATCCATTATCTAATTTTCCTCACTTCTGGGAGTCTATGTTATTATAGAGCACCTCCTATTTAATCTGGAACTTTAGTTAGTGGCTGAATGTATTCATGATGTAAAAGAGCAAAGTTTACTCATTCTTTCTAAAAACATGCATGCCAAAACCACTGTGGATGGATCTCATTGGTTACAAATTATCATATATCCTTGAATGATGCGTCGTATGTGGTAAGATCATGTTGAGGAGCCCAAATTAATATTGGCAGAAGAACAAGCAAGTATGTTTCACACCAAAGCCCTGACAAATCATTATTGTCAGGATTTCGTGGGGATCCTGCCAACTATAATGTTCAAGTGCTCCTATCTGTGGGTTAATTACTCCATAATATGAGTATAACCGGCCACTAAATTAATGATCATCCTCTAATATATGAGTTGAAGGACTTATAGACTTCTAGGCATGGTACTCCTAATTGAATGCTAATCCTTAATCTTGATGCAAATTTAATATGAGTTTGGATAATTGCCATGAGGGTAAGAGTGAAAAGACCGTATCTCTATGAATGCATATATATGTAAATACAAGTGTATGACAATATATGCATATCCATATGTATATAAAAATATATATATCTAAATAAATATATATTTGTATGTATATATAGGTATATACAAATATATATATGGTTATAAATATATATATAGATATATAAGACAGATATATATGTATATCAATATGTAAATATGTATGTATATATATATATATACACACATGTATATATATATATATATACACATGTATATATATATATATATACACATGTATATATATATATAGACAAGATATACATTTATATATATATATATATAAATCTATCAAATATATATATACATATATATATTTGGATTAAACACATCTGTATATACATGTATATAAATATATAAGTATATGTATATATATTTATACATTTGTATATATGTATATATGTATGTGTGCAAATATATATCATTACCTATCCAATTTATATAAAAATCTATTCATATATATATGCATTTATATGTATATCCGTGGGTATCATTGTATAGCTATAGATTGAATGAGTCTGAGTAAACATGGAAGCATCTCTATATGCATATATGTCTATGCCTTATCTATATACTTATAGGTATATTTTCAAATATTTGTTTATCCAATTTGCTCCTTATCAGTAGAATTTGAAGTATTAATCATTGTTTCAGTTATCCCATCAGCCCCTAAATTGGCTAGAGCATCGGCTGCCGAATTTGCCTCTCTATATATGTGGTTAATAGTGAAATCTGTGAAATTATTGAGTAATTCCAATGCTTTATCGAGAATACCTTTAAGTTTCCAATTAGGCATTCCTTTAGTCCTAATTGCATTAATTATTATTGTTGAGTCACCTTCAATTTCTAGTTTATGTATCCTTAGTTCTCTGCACATATTTAGTCCTTCTATGAGGCTTAGGAATTCAGCGGTATTGTTGGTGGACTGTCCTAAATGAATGGGTTTAGATCCAATACACTTTCCCATATCTGAATGTATAATACATCCTGCCCCTACAATTCTAGGGTTTCCTCTGGATGCTCCATCAAAATTTAATTTGAACCATCCCAGCTTTGGAGGCTGCCATTTGCATGTTTTCCTTATCTCTTCTTTGTTTGTTCCCATTTTTCCAGTAAAGGGAGGGATTTTTATTCCACTCCATTACTTTCTAATAAATTTGTCCCATTCTGTGAATGACTTTCTGTATAATGGAATGTTCATATTCCTATTATTTGAGGTTTCAGTTATAGCCACTTCTATTTTAATTATGAGTTTTTCTACTTGCATTTCCTTTTCTTGAAATATTCTCCTATTTCTTTCTTTCCAAATCTCCCATATTACTATGGATGGGCTACAGATCCATAAATTATGAAATAGACTGTTCTTCTTAATAATTGGCCAGTATGAACACCATTCCATCAAGGAGGAGCTAATAGCTCCCGACCATCCTAGTTGTGCCAGTAACCAGTACCAGCATTTCTGGGTATATTTGCATGTCATGAAAATATGGTCACTTGTTTCCTCATCTTCTCTACCTAATAGATAGATTGATGGCCCTTCATATCCCCTACGTCTGAATTGGTCTGCAGTAAGTACTTTTCTTTGGATTGCCGCCCAAGCAAAGAAGCCTGCTTTTGGAAGACACGATTTATTCCAGCAAAGTTTGCCTGGAATGTGATCTTTGCTGACTTTTGCCTTGTTGTATATGCTTCTGAAGCCATCTCTGTAGTTATATTGCCCATCCTTGGAATTTGACCATACTAGAATATCCTCCCCATTTCTAAAAGAAATCAGTCTGAGACTAAGCATTTTTTGCAGTTCTTGGAATTTGATTTTAGGCATAAATGGAAGCATGTTTTTCCATTTCCATCCAAATACCGATTTTGGTTCAGGAGTTACGTAATCCTTTACATAATTCCCCCAGAGGTTTTTTATTTGATGCTTGATGTTGGATGTATTCATCAATACATCTATTGGGGGTTGGTCCCTCCAAGAATCTTCCCAAAACAATGTCGATTTGCCATTGTGGATGTCCCAAGTCAGATGATTTGTTATGATGGCACGGCAATCTTTTATAAAATTCCATATTCTAGAACCCTTATGCAAGTGTTTTTCCATGAATATTGCTTCCTTCTGGTTGCTTGCTAGATACTTATTTCTTAGGATTCTAGCCCATTTTGCATCAGATGAAACATATGTCCTCCAGATTAATTTTGCCCCTAAGGCCTTGTTCTACCATGTTAGGTTCCTTATACCCGTGCCCCCATCGCATTTGTCTCTGCAAATTTTGTCCCAGGATATCAATTTAATTTTGTTTTTGTCTTCTGTGCCCTGCCAATAAAACTTTCTGATAATTTGGGATATGTTCTTATATACTCCTATTGATATAAGAATGCAAGATAGAAGGTAAATGGGTATTGCCGATAAGACTGATTTAATCAATGTTAATCTGTCTGCCCCTGTCAACCAAAGGCCTTTCCAAGACAAAAGTCTTTTCTTGATGCATTCAATGAGGTGGTCCCAAAGCTTGCTGGATCTTGTTCCTTTGTCTATTGGAATTCCTAAATATGTGCATGGTAATTGTCCAATTCTATACCCAAGCTAGCTAGCTATTTTATTTTCCTCTTGAATAGACATATTAAAGCAAAAGATTTTTGATTTTTGGGTATTTACTAATTCTCCCGTCCTTTTCCATATGCGAGTAGGATTCTCTTGATTTCCTTAGCCTCTTTGAGCTTGCCCATCCCCAATATCATTGTATCATCTACAAATTGTTGATGTGTAAAAGGTTCTACCCCTGTTGTTATCTGTATACCTTGCAACTTGCCTCCTAATCTTGAGGCATTAAAGGCTCTTCCTAAGGCTTCAAACATTATAATAAATAAGAAGGGGGAGAGCGGGTCCCCCTGTCTCAAACCCCTTGTTGCTTCAAAATATCCTTCCAGTTTTTTGTTTATCAAAACCGAGAAACTGGGACTTGAAATACATCTATATACCCAATCAATCCATTGTCTATTGAAGCCGAAGGCTTTCATGTAGCTGCATAGGAAGTACCAATCTACTTTATCATATGCTTTCTTGATATCAAGTTTTATTAGCATATTTGGTTGTCTTTGGTTTTGTATGGAATGAATAGCCTCTTGGATAATAATTATCCCATCCAAGATTGATTTGTTAGGGACAAACCCTGTTTGTTCTTCAGAAATGATAATTGGTAGGAGCTTTTTTAATCTGTTGGCCATGACTTTAGTTAATAATTTATATGTCATGTTGCATAAAGATATGGGTCTGAATTCTTCCCATTTTGAAGGATTTTCTTTTTTAGGTAGAAGTGCTAAGAATGTACTGTTTATCTCCTTCGAAAAATTGCCTGCATTTCTAGTGGCTTCTAAGGCATCTGATACTTCATCTCCTATAATATGCTAGCATTTCTGGTAGAAACCAGCAGGGAATCCATCTGGTCCAGGGGCCTTGTCCCCTGAAAATTGTGATAGAGCCTGTTCTACTTACTTCTTCCTTAGTGATTTTGGCATTTAACATCTTATTGTCCTCTTCTAATAGTAGTTTAGGAATGTTTTTAATTAAATCCCAATTATGTGAGAGATCTGAGTATTCCTAATTATTCAACATATTTCTAAAGTATTGGATTGCATCCTCTGCAATCATCTTTTGATCTATGATAATCTGGTTCTCCTCATTAGAAATTTGTGAGATTCTATTTTTTGCTCTCCTCAGCTTGACACTATTATGAAAGAACTTAGTATTTTTGTCTCCATCACTCAACCATACTTCTTTGGATTTTTGTTTCTAGAAAATTTCTTCCTTGGCTAGAATGTCTTCATATTCACCCAGGAGCCTTTTCTCTGTTTCGTATAAGACTTGATCCATCCCATGCCGAATTACTTTTGTGTTTACATTCTCCAGTTCATTTTCAATTTTCAATTTTTCCTTAAAGATGTTCTTGAATCTTGCCTTGTTCCAATCCAGTAATTTATGTTTAATTTCTTTTAATTTTAAAGTTAAATGGAACATTTTGGAATCTTGAAAATTACTCTCTATCCACCATTTTTGTATGTTAGGGAAGAAATCCTCATGCTTAAACCACATGAATTCAATCTTGAATGGTCTCCCAGAGGTTTTCAGTTCTCCCATTAGTTCTAGCATCACTGGAAAGTGATCAGAACCTGACCATGGCAGCACAGAGGCTTTCATCACTATTTGGAAGGAAGTTAGATCCCCTTTAAAGAAGAACCTATCCAGTATTTCAGAGATGTTGGAGAAACCCGATCTCCTGTTATTCCATGTGTGCGAACCCCTATCAGTTTTTATTTCTAGAATATAGTTATTATTTATCTAATTCATAAAATCTTTTTGAGGTTGCCTTATGATTTTTGATCCTCCACGTTTCTCTGATTGATGGAGAATGGTATTGAAGTCTCCACCTATAATGTAGTGTGGAGCCATCTGATTTGTTAAAAAATGATTAATTTCTAGCCACACCGACTTTTTCTTTTTCGTAGTTATCAGACCATAGATATTTATGATGATAAGTTATGTATCTCTATTTAGTGCTTTTATTTTGCCCACCATCCAGTATTGCATCTTGACATATCCTGTAAACATTATTTTCTTTTTCTTCCATAGTAATGCCAGTCCCCCTAATGCCCCAGTGGATTATGTCGTCTCCATCTGCATTGGTAGAGGTTCCTATAGAATTTGGACATATCTTCCTTGTTTAATTTAGTTTCTTGTAGCATGACTATATCCATATTAGATCTTTTTAAGCTACGCTTAATCAAGCGTTGCTTACTAGGGGTGCCTAGGCCCCTTACGTTCCATGTCAATATTTTTATTCCAGTCTGGGAACTGGCGAGCTCTTTCCTGGACAAAATAGGGTTTTTATTTTGGTCTACCCCTCTGCCTACCCATCCAATTTCATTTTGTCTAAAAAAGACTTTTGACCTCTCTTAATGTTACCGGGTTTGCCACAGTCAAGGTTCTCTTTATTTCCCTCTATAAACATTATACCCATGTTGGGTGTGTCCTTGAGATTAACATTTGACTCCCAGATCCTTTCCTCCTCCTACATGTTAATTAATTCCTTGATTATGAAGTTTCTTTCTTCTTCTTCATTCATCCCATTAACCACAGGAGAAGGGTTATCCATGATCTGAGTTTCAGGAACCACTTCTTCTTGTTCATTCATATTATTCATTTCCTAAGGAATGTCTGAGATGTGGTCATAATCTTCCGAGGGGATGTTATTTTCTGCTACCTTGGTTTCCTGAAACATTTTGCCTATTAATTCTTCTATGAATTTTCCCATTAGGTTGTCAATGACATCTCCCAATTCTTTTTGGATTTTGCCCTCATTAGGCGCTACAGGGACCTCATTTTTGTTGGCAAATTTGATTGGATTATTTCTAATCTAGGTATTAGATGGTGTCCCCTGTTTATCCCCAATCTGTGATTGCGTAATGGTGAAACCACCAATGTCATTGTTGAATTGGATGTTAACCTTGTTAACTAGTTTCCTCAGTTCCCCTATTTTACTAACCTATGTTTTTCTAACATTAGGATTTAAACCGTATATCTCCTCCGCAATCTCTCCATTAAACCATTCGGGAATTAAATTATAATTTCCATCCATCGTGTTGATGGATATGTTTCTTAAATTATTAGTGCTTCTCTCTACATCTATTAGCATTTTAATGTCGGAATTGTCCGACCAGTTTTTCTCTAGGGCGATAAATTTACCTAAACTATTGCCAATGTCAATAAGAATCTTGACATGCATTAGCTCTACAGGGAATCTATGAATGATTATCCATCTAGATTTTGTGTTAAATTCGTGTCTATTTGAATCAAATTTAGGTTTCCAATCAAGAAACTTGAAATTCGTTCCTTTGTAAAACACCTATTCTCCCTCTAGCAATCTAGATTTTAACAATTCCTTATGGCATTCAATAAAGATGAATTTGTTGGTTAAGGATATTATACTTACCTGGTCATGGAATGTTTCTCTCCACCAGTCAGCTATTTCTAATGAGGATTGTCGGCTACCTTCCCATTTTGCAAATAGTCTGTGCTTAGTGCAGAAATTTCTTAACTCCGTAGCGGCATTTGTAACCATGATTTTAATTGACTCTAGCCTAGGGTTTTTGGGATTTGTAGATATCTATTTTCTCATAGATAATTTTGGCTCTTTCCATTCTTTTTGCAGTACATGAGTGTTTTTGATATTGCTATGAGGTGCGGGTTCTCCGAATCTGGACGGTTTTATTGAACCCTCTGCCTGGTATCTCTGAGGGCTGAGATGAGACCAATCATATTTAGCCTTTGAACCTAATGGAACCCCGTTTTCTTTGGTAGCGAAGGAGGGGATTTTTGCGGTAATGGGGACTGCCCAAATATGGGCTATGTCCAGTGTGCCCTTAGCTTTTCTTTTTTTTGCATTAATGGTTCTCCTACTTCGAACCACTTGCCAGGGTTGATCCTGTAGAGGGGGAGCCCTTCCAGAGGTCGACGGAACCCCACACTCTTTGTTGTCTCTATTTCAGAGATTCATTGCATTGAGAATTCGCTATTTTGCAGACCAATCAACATACTAATTTATATATTTTAGGATTATTGTTTTTGATTAAAAAAGCAATGATAACTAGGGCACTAACCCTTTACATAGCAGAACTATCAAAAATCATAGCACAGAAACAACACTATAACAACAATTAACAACAACTACCATAAAAAAGGAACCAAGTATTTTTAGCAATCAAAAACAACAACAGGAAAACCAAAAACTACAGGGGTGCCTTGCGCACCCCAAGGACCTTCATAATATTGCTCCATTCATTAGACAAGAATTTGTAGAGGTCCCTAGCCTCCTGTTTGTCCTCCTGAGTGTCAGCATAGTGATCCCTCAACAGAGAGAGGGTGAGTGCGGAGCTGTGCAACACCTACATGTGGAATTTGTTTAGGCCCACCATTTGGGCTTCCCAAGCCTCCATTTTGTTCTTGAGTTGTTCAACCTCCTCCTTGATAGACTGCATATCGAGAACATGGCCAAGGTTTTTGATTCTTTGCATGATGTCCAATACATCTGTGCTTAGTTTTTCCATTTGTTGCATAGTAGGGGGTTCTCAGTAGCTAAGTCATTAGTAGTTTTAGTAGTCTCTTTGTGCTCGCCACCAACAATGGAGTTATTAATGTCTTTAATCAGGTCCATCAGAGGGATAGAATGCATTACCTTTTCAGCCAAGTTTAAATTCGTATCCAAATTTCCGATATCTAGAGCATTGTTGTCAGGGATTTCCACACCCATAAGACCCTTAGTTTCCATGTTCATAGGGGTTGTATCTTTATCATCAATGAGTTCCTGGGTTTTCCTTTCAAGGGTAGTCCTATCAACAACACCAATAGTGGTCGGAACTATGGGGTCCCTAGTCATATTAACATTGTCAGCATCCCCATCAGGGGCCCCCATAGTTTTGGAGCCCTCCTCCATCTTTTCCCCAATGGGGTCCTCCTTAGAGTTCAGATTCTCAATAACCAGGGTCTTCTTCTTGCAGCCTTTGGAAGAAAGTCTGGAGGATCTCTTTTTAACCTCTGGATTTGGGGAAGGGTTATCGTTCTCAACATCCTCTGAGGAAGAATTGTCATAATAGACAATGCATTTTATTTTAGCGGGGGTTTTTCTTTTGCTCTTGGAGAGGGATCGAGAAGCACTGGGGGAGGTAGTGAGGGTTAAACTAGAAAAGACTGCCAATAGAGAAACAGTCGAGGCATAGGCAGGTAGGGACTTGGTGGTCGTGGCAAAGCCCTCCTGGGGATATTGGAAGAATCTAGGGAAAGCCAAAGACAGGGCCGCAAGTTGTTGGGGAGTCGACATGGGGGGTAGAGAGCCTCATGGAATTTATACAACCTATATATAAGACCCAGGTGGAGGAGGAATGGAGGCTTATCCCCATGCTTAGGGTCCATAGTGTCCTTAATAGAGCTCTATAAAGAGTGCAGTAAATAAAACGATAGACAAAGCAAATCATTATTGCGGAAGTGATTGAGGAGGGGCAAATAGTAGTAGTAGAATACCTTATACCTGCCTTTGAGAGTTAATTATTTCATGATCATGAGGCAGATCATCTTCCATGGGTGCTTGAGCTCCTTCTGAGCAAACCCACCTTACAACTTGATAGGTTCCTCACGGTTATGGAAAAACCGTTTCAAACCCTCACTGTTTGCAACATGATTGGTACGCTTCCAGTGATGACCCTCCAGGGTAAGCTTCGTAGCTTGGGCAATAATCTCCTCGAAGACATCAAAGGAAATGCCACCAACTAAGACCTGCCTCCCAGACCAGGAGGAGGCGAAAACAACTGAGAGCTGCTCATCATGGCCCTTCAAGCAATCCAAAAAATCAATAATTCCACCTTAAACACAGAAATTCCAAATGAGAGGGTTGTTTTTAAAATCATCTGGATTGTCCGGTTCATATCTCACTCTATCAACCCCCATTTCATCTGCCAACAAAGCTTCCTTAGTCATGAAATGGAGGAAGTTGTTGAGACTCTTCAAGAAGCAAGCCAGGAAGAGAAAATGAGGAATGTGTAAGCCCAATGTCAATAAATGAGAAATGAGGTTGGGCACATGGGAAAACATGAAGTCACTTTTAGTAATGATTTTCTGGTTATGAGGTATTAAGAGCCAACAAAAACTGGCGGCAACCAACACGTTTCCAATCCAATTATACTTCATCATGGCTTTGCAAGCCCAGATGAAATGCCAGCCCAGCAACACGTGCGTCATCACTAGCCTAGCCAAACAAGTCACCACCTCATCAGAAGGGATTTGAGGAATATTCCTATTATTTGAATTGTGAGACCACCACCTCCTGACCGTCCTGAGGGAAAAGAGGGGGAGTGGTTCAGGAGCACCTAGTTGAGCAAAACTCTCCTTTTTGAGTATTTAATGCTTTCATGTTTTTAATGACTTGTTTCAAGTTTATAATGTTGTTTTAGGTTTTTTTGTGTCTTGTTTAGTGGTTTTGATCTCATTTTGGGCTCAAGAGGTCAAGTTTTGCCTTTCAGGCTTTGAGTTGACAATTTTTGGCAAAAAAGTGCAAAATTGCCAAAAAGGTCTTCCAATGCTTTCCAAAGCATTGAAACATGTTTGATAAGTGTTTTTAAGCATTTCTAAGGTGTTTAGACAAGTTGATAAGGTTATATTATCAAAAATGTCTTTTGCAGCAAGAAACGTTGTCATTGGGCTTGTAAAAGTTGTCATTTTTTCACTTTTCTTGCAAAATAAAGTTGTGGAAGCCTCTTGTCCATACTGGGAGTGATAACTAACTTGTTGGACTATAAAAAGACCTCTCTTTTCCTTGAATAAGGTTGGTGATTGTATGAGCAAGAGATTCCTAATAAAAATCATGAAATTTTGGCTTTATTCACTGATTTTTGCTTCTTTCGAGTAACAATCCGTACTGTACCTTTGGAAAGTGTGCATAGTAGTTGTACAATTCTCTCCAAGTGATTTTAGTATTGGTTTCCTTCGGAAATTTGTTTGTACAAAATTATTCTACTTCTGTGTGCTCACTGCTCTGTCAAGGGTTTGAAGTTCCAAAATGCCACCACTTGACTGATCCACGTCTGGGATCCCACAAAATGGATTTATTCAAGCTGGTACTCATGTATATAGTGTACATATGCTTCTCATTGTGCCAAAATTGTGTTTGGAAGAAGGACTTGAGTGAATACTAGGCAAGTGTTGATTACTCAGCTAGTAGCATGTTCAAAAACTCAAGATTTGCACCCAAAAGTAATTTGGAGTGAACAAATGTATGAGGTAGAGGTCTGGACATATGGCCAAGGGTGTTCAAGATCACCTTGGTTTGTTAGAGTAGCTTGTTCCTATTAAACATTCTCACTTTGTAAATAAAATAGTGAGCTCGCTATTTTTGTGAATTGTGTTTGTCAAATGCTCATGGAATGCTTCAAAAGCATCATCCAAGCCTTGTAACTAAGAAGGCAATGTAATAGGAAGATGGATTAGTGTTTTTTAGACCTCATTGACTTATATTTACAATTCAAACTCCTTATTATGTAGGTCCAAAGAGGTGGCAGCAGCTGACTGGTAAAAGGCAGCATTTTGACAGTGACAGTGGTATTCCATTTCCTTTCTCAGATGTGTGCCAAGTGTTTGGCATTATGTTTGTAGGGTAGTAATAGGGGAAGGTTTTATTTGGTGTGGTAGAAGTCCTAAGCCATTTTGGAGGCTTGATTAGTGGATTTGGGAATATTTCTCTATGTTCTTTGGTCTAAACCCTACCAAACCCTACAAAAGTGCCACAAATAGTGGGCAGTCCTCATTTTTCAATAGCAAAGGCCTAAACCATGAAAATCCATCAGAAAATACCTCTAAAACACCATCCAAATTGATTTTTTTGGAGGAGGATCCCATCATTGGGCAGGGTGAGTAAAAAGGTGTCAATTACCCCTCCACGGGCTAGTAGCCCTTTTGACTGCATAACACACACTTTTCAGAACCCGATTGCAAGGAGGAGTTTGGGGCTCATGAAACTTGGTGAGAACATTATAAAATAGTAAAACAAGTGACATTTGGAACCTTGGAGAGTGTGTAGCCTCATTTGGGGTTTTTGATCTTTAGTTGGTGAATTGAGTAGGCTAAGGTCTATGAGCCTTAAACTAAGTTGGTGGTCAAAATTGAATAAAACCTTGCTGCCCCTACATGTCCATGTTGGAATTTTCCTATGCACACTAAAAACAATAAGTTGAATGTCAAGAGAATCAGGGATTGAGAAAAGTGTAGATGGGAGAGGTGGGTAGTTGGAGTAAGTTTGAGCATGGGTGTGAGCTATCACCAAAAAGGGAGGTTGTTGGTGAAGACTCATAGAGAGACCTGACTATTGCAACTAAACTTGATATTGGAAAACATAAGGAGCAGACATAAACAATACCTCTTGTTTCCTTTTAGGGCCTTTTGAGCACTTACCTAGAAACCTCCCTATCAGGGAGGGAAGCATTTATCAGCCACTCAATCATTAGTGGGGATTCTAGATTTCTCTTCCTGGAAGAGGAAGTTAACATGGTCAGGGAGAGATTCGTGAATCCTCCAACATCTTAGCCCTGAGAGGTTTAGGCCGATGGCTGGCATGGTGTCTTGCATGTGGTTGCCTTCCCTGTGGATATGCATAACTCTGAACGAGTCAAGCCCAGAGATGAGCCTCAAGGTGTCCCTGATAGTTCTCTCAATTGTCCAATTAAGCTTATTTCGCCCTTTGACAACATTAATGATGAGTATGGAGTCCCCCTCAATTTCCATAATTATAATTCCCATGGAGACGGCAATGCGGATTCCCCAGGCTAAGGCCATCGCTTTAGCCTAATTAGAGGAATGGCCATTCAGGTTTCCCGCATAAGTAGCAATGAGGGCCCCCAGATGGGATCTGATCACCCCACCAACAATAGCTAGCCCCCCTGGTAGCCCCATCAAAATTGAGTTTAAAATTTGTAGTCAGAGGGAACCAGATCATGCATTGTCTTAGATGTCTCTTAGAGGATTCAACAAGAGAGAATGAGGGGGGAAGGTTCTAGCATCTATAAATTCCCCAGTCTCAGGTAGAGGGGGGCTTGGACACCATTCGAGTTTTAGAAACAAAGATATCCTTAAGAATCAAATTGAGGAATTGATACAACACCATTTTTACTGAGGTCTCTTTGTCTCTGAATATCCTGTCATTTTTTTCCTTCCAGATACACTAGCTTACATGGGGGGGATTTTCTTCCACAGTTATTGGATAAGGGGGTTGGAAGAGGGGCCCCAGAACTCCTAACATGGATCTACCAAATTGTCATTCATTACCCAACTGATATTAAGTTTACTATAGACCATCCCCCAAAGCTCCTGAGTGAAGGCACAGTGGAGGAAGAGATGGGCTGGACTTTCTTCATCATCTTTGCAAAGGATGCATTTGTTAGGGAAATGAAATCCCCTCTTGACCAAGTTGTCTTGGGTCAAAATTTTGTTGAGGAGGGTAGTCCACCAGAAGAAATTGACCTTGGGGAGGAGTTGGGGATTCTAGACCTCTTTCTAGATAGAGGAGATAACAGGTTCCCTGAGTAAACTGGTGTAGGAAGTCTTGATAGAAAAGTCTCTAGAGGGGTCCCACTTCCAAATAAGTTTGTCATCCCTAGGGAACAAGGGGAGGAATATACCAGCCAAAAGCTTCTAGATGTCTCTACCAGTAGGAAGGAGGAAGGGGAGGTCAGCACAACAGTCCTCCAAGGCCCTCCAAGTGCAATTGTTGAAGTAGTCATTGACCCTTTCACCAAAGAAGCCTTTAGTGGCATCCTGTAACCATCTCAGGGAGGGGAAGAAACAAGGGGTATCTCCCCTAACCATCAATATTCCTAGAAGAGAATGTTCCTACCATTTCCAATAATCCACCTCAAACCATGAGGTAAAGGGTCCCTACAGCTCAAGATGTTATTCCAAATTTTGGAACCCCTAGGAAGGCCCTCCTCTTTCAAGACAGAAGAAAACTCCGCATTACCCAGGTACTTATCCTTGATGATCCTACTCCAATTTGTGTCCTTGTTCAGAAGCTTCCAAGCAATTTTAGTCATAAGGGCCTTATTGAATCTTGAGATCTTACATGTTCCCAAGCCGCCCATGGCCTTGGGAAGACAAACTTTGTCCCAGCCCACCAAAGAGAGCCTCTTCTTTTCTTCCATTCCTGTCCAGAGGAAAGTCTTTTGAATGTTTTCCAACTTAGCAGCCATAGCCACAGAAATCTTGAACAGGGAGAGAAAGTACACTGGGATCCCCTGGAGGGAGGAGGAAAGCAGCTGCAACTTCCTACCACTACTTAGGAATCTACCTTTCCAGCCAGCTAGCTTTTTCTGCATTCTTTCAAGGATAGAGATCCAAAAGGAATTAGAGACATCCTTAACAGTCAGAGGAAGACCAAGATTGGTTCCAGGGAGGGAGGCCTTTTGATAGCCAAGGATTCTGCACATTTTATCTTGGAGTTGGGCATTAGTGTGAAAGAAGTAAATGGTGCTCTTATCATAGTTAATGTGTTGACCAGAAGCCAGAGCATAGGCGTTAAGAAAGGATTTCCAAGCCTTAGCTTCCCAAACAGAGGAGACACCATAAAGGATAGTATCATCAACAAACTACTGCAGAACATTGGGGGGCATCATAGAGGCAGGCTTGATACCCAACAGAGTACCCCTGCGAACCAAAGAGTTCAAGTTAGAGGCCAACACTTCAACAAGGATGATGAAAAGGTAGGGGGATAGAGGATCCCCTTTCCACAACCCTCTGGAGGCCCTAAACTTCTCCAGGGGGTTCCTGTTTAGCAGCACAGCATAGGTGACAGTAGATATGCATTCCCTAATAAGTTTGATAAGTTTGTCTCCAAACCCCATAACTCTAAGAACTTTGAAGAGGAAGTTCCAATTGACCCTATCATAAGCCTTGGAGATGTCAAGCTTGAGAACCATCCCTGCCTGATGACATTTATCCATGGAGTGTATAATCTCATGAGTAGAGATGACCGCATCAAGAATTTGTCGGCTAGGAATGAAACCCTTCTGGGATGGGTTAATCAGAGGATCCAAAAAAGGTTTGAGCCTATTGACAAGAACTTTGCTGAAGATTTTATAAATAACATTGCAGAGGTTGATGGGGCAGAAGTCCTTGAGAGAAGATGCCTCCCGAATTTTAAGAACAAGAGAAATGAAGGTGTGATTGAGTTTGTTGAGGAGCCTTCCCACTCTGAAAAAATCCCTAGTAGCCAAAACAACATCAGGGCCCACCACATCCCAGAACTCTTGAAAAAAAGTCGAGGGGAAACCATCAAGACCCGGAGCTTTGAAGGGGCCCATAGAAAAAACAAAAGACTTGACTTCCTCCTCAGAGATAGGGGCCAAGATGAGGTTGTTATCTTCCACCGAGAGGGGTGGTGGGAGGCAGTTGAGAAGATCCTCCCCATCAGGGCCCCCCCGGTCATCATCATCCCGTAATAAGGTGGCAAACTAATTTGTAGTCAAATGACCCAAACTATCAACGTCATTGACTACCAGATTGTTGTCGTCCCCGAGGGAAGAGATGTGGTTTCTATGCCTATGGATAGAAGCAGATCTATGGAAGAAATTAGTATTTTTATCACCCTCTTTGAGCCATTGAACCTTGGATTTCTATTTCCAATATAGTTCCTCTTTGTGCGAATTTTTCTTCCATTTTCTACGGAGGGTAGCCTCCTCCATATGGGTGGCTTCAAGGGAGTCACCTTGGTCAATACGCTCTTGTATAGCAGTCAGTTTACTGTTGAGCTCCTTTTTTTTCTTGAAGATATCCCCAAAGGTGTATTTGTTCCAGCCCCAAACGTTTCTTTTGATCAAGTCGAGCTTCTGGGCAATCCTGAACATAGGAGTACTAGATATGTTGGTGCTCCACCATCTTTTAATGCAGTCCTTGAACTCAAGATGGGAGTTCCACATAATTTCATACCAAAAATGATACTTCATCCTAGCAGCATTAGTGGTATTCCATAGAAGCAGGGGGTTGTGGTCAGAGACCGTTCTGGGGAGGGCAATGAGCTTCAAGGCTAGACCAATTCCCCAGTTACCTGATAGAAGAAATCTGTCAAGTCTTACCTGGATAAGATCCTTTCCCTTCCTAAGATTGGACCAAGTGAATTTTTGCCCTGATAGTTCCACATCCATTAACCCATTCCTTCCAATGAAATTAGCTAGATCATTCATGTTGTCAGAGTATTCTGGAAGGCCTCCCAACTTCTTAGAGGGAATCAAAGGGGAGTTGAAATCACCTGCAATTAGCTAGTGAGCATTGGCATTATTTTGTATTAGAGAAATAATATCGTTCCAGAGCATTAATCTACCATATCGGACATTAGGGGCATAAACATTAACAAGGATGCAGGAGTCCATCGAGGAGGAGAGTTCAGAAACCAAAAGGTTGGCCGAGGAGGAGAGAAAACTACCAGAAAAATGGGAGGGGTCCCACATGGTGACCAAAACACCAGAGGCTCCAGTAGCCTCTCTAATAACAAACTTAGCACCAGGTCAGATTTTCCCAGCCACCATGGAGAAGGAGGACAAAGACATCTTAACTTCTTGGAGAAGAAGGGCCATAATTTTATTTTCAAAAATACAGTTTTGAAGAGCATATTGCTTTTGGGGGTTGTTCAGGCCCCTCATGTTCCAAGAGAGGACCTTCATCTCTTACCGTTGATAGGATTATTGTTAAGTTAGTGTCATGTTTAAAGTTATTTTAGGTTGGGCTTAAGTAAAAATTTTAGTTTATGGTTATGTTAAGATTCACTTAGAGATATGGATAGATTTAAAGTTAGATTAAAAGTAGTGTCATATAGATAAACATTAAAAAAAAATCATATTATTATACTTTAATTATTATATTAGTTTTTAATTAGAATATTCATTAAATCTATTTCAAAAGATAACCTTTTTTTTTTTCAATAAAAGTGGATTATTCCACTAAACTTTTTTATTTTTTACACTGGATTCAAAGAGCATATCGGAGGAAAGAACCCTGGGAAGAAAACCTCCAGTCACAGCTCATAAAATAAACCTATAGTATCTAACGGATCAGTTTATACACCCCGCCCAAAACCACATACAAAATGCGGTCACAACACATATAATATCAGTTTTGCATAGAGCCCATATGATAATTTGCCAAAAAAACCCATCGGATAATTTTCAAATGTAGACTCCACAGCTGCTATCAATGGAAGAAGACAGAATTTTCCAAAGCCTCGTGCCAAATCCCATGAGCCAAAAACCTTCCTGCCAAAAAAGAAAGTATCAAAAAACCTTTGGAAAAATACTAATGTATCAAATACCATGAGCTCGAACTCTCCTCCAGACAACAAACATGAATACTTGAAATGAAAGGCGAAAGCGGGAATAATTATCATCATAAAATTTTACATCAACATTACTCAAGAAAATCACATAACTATTGCTGCAAACCTTCCCATACCTTAGAAGGAATTTCCTCAAAACCCACCTCTTGCTGATTAGCATTTCTATCAATGGCTAAATTTGCCAAATAATCCGCAATCTTATTACTTCTCTGTAACAATGGGATACCAAGAAAGATTCAAACAATTCTAATTTTTGTAAAATGAGATCAAGTATATACTGCAAATTCCAACAATTCGATTTCTTTTTCATAACACATTGAATAATCACTATAGAATCACCTTCAATTATTAAGTCCTTAATTCCCAAAGAGAGTGTCATATCCAATCCAAAAGACAAAGCATGAAATTCTGCATAATTGTTAGTTTTAAAACCAATAGCATGACACTTAGCTCGAATAAAATTTTCATTGTGATCATAAATTACCATGCCTACCCCAGTCGACCTAGGGTTACCATGAGAGGCCCCATCAAAATTCAGTTTAAAGTGCCCCTGCAGTGGAGGTTTCCATCTAGCAGAGCGTCTCTTACCTATTACATCATTCTTTTTTTAAAATTGAACCATGAGAGGGTAAAACTGACAACATCTTCCAAACTCTAGTAACTCTACTATCCCAATGCGAAAAAAGAAGTAACATTTTCCAAATTCTTATAAATCAACAACAAAGCAACGTCAGAGATTGAAGACTCAATTTTTAATAGAACCTCAGACACAGGAGAACTTGTTTTTTTAAATATCCTATTGTTTCTCTCTAGCCAAACATTCCAAATCACAATAGATGGAGATATGATCCAAAGGCATGCATAAAAAGATGAGGCAAACATAAAGGGCCAAGATCTAAAATGGGAAATGAGATCCTTAACAATAACAAAGGATATATTTAACTTCTCAAACAACCACTGCCAACATTCATAAGCATAATCACAATGCAGGAACAAGTGTGAAGAAGATTCCAAATTTTTGTTACAAAGGACACAAGGGAAAACAACAGTAATACCAAGCTTGTCTAGTCTCATACCTAGAAGGACTCTGTCCTGAACTACCAACCAAGAAAAGGCTCCAGCTTTAGGAAGACAAACCGAATGCCAAAACAACTTATAAGGCCAAGATGATAAATCTTTAGCAACCATAAGAGAGTTGTAACCATCTTTAACAGTGTACTTACCAGAAATATTCTTTGTCCAAATAAGTTCATCCTCAGAATAAAAAAGAAATACAATTCTATCCCCCAAAAACTTCTCAAAATTTAATTTCATACTTTGATCAACATCTAAGAAATCAATTGACTTCCATCTAGCTAGCTTAAGGGGTCCACTAGTCACAATTTCAAAATAATCTGCTACAAAAACACCCTAAAGGGAGGAAAGAACAGTGATCAGAGGAGATCAATCCCTAATATTCACCAAAGGTGTGTGTCCATTCCATACTTCATCCCATAATCTTACCTTTCTACCATTATGAACAATCCATGAGAGATGAGGCAAAATAACTGATCTACATTTACAAAGGAAATTCCAAATAGCAGAACCTGAAGGTAAATTTGAGACTTTAAAAATGTACTCTCTTGGTCCATTATTTAAATATTTGGCAAATATAATTTGTGCCCATAAGGAGCTAGGCTTGTCATATAATTTCCAAACCAACTTAGCACCTAAGGCTAAATTCTGATTCTCCAGATTCCGAATTCTTGTTCCCCCAAGTTCCTTAGGAAAACATACCTTATCCCATGCAACTAAAGGGAGTTTATTCTTGCCATATTTATTATTGTTCCAAAGAAAATCTCTAAGAGTATCCTATAAACTAACAATAGCTGCTTTTAGAGACTTCAAAACAGACATGAGATAAATGGGAACAACATTCAAAACAGACTTGATGAGAACAATTTTACCCGCCAAAGTTAACCATCTATGATTCCATGAGAGAATTCTTTTAGAATGATCGAAATAATCTTATCCCAAAAACTAATCTTATCTTGTTTAACAAAGAAAGGAATCCCAAGGTAAGTACATGGAACATTTCCAGTCTCAAATCCCCAAAAGGATTTCAACCTATGCTGAACCAGTTGTGATGTATTAAGGAAAAAATTCTTTGATTTATCACCATTCACTTTCTGACCAGAAAACGATGCATAATTCTGAATAATCCCTTTAATCACTTTTGTCTCAACTAACGAAGCATGTCCAAATAACAGAGTATCATCTGCAAAGAGACAATTGCACCCTTGTTCATCTCCCTTCCGGGAACAAAACCACCTTGCTCCAATGAAATGATCCTAGGTAGAATTTTTGCCAACCTAAGAGAAATTGCCTTCGTAAATATCTTATACAAAGTGTTACATAAAGCAATGGGGTGGAAGTTAGCAAAAGTCTTAGTATCCTCTTTTTTAGGAATAATTGCAATCATTATAGTATTAAGTTCTTTTAAAATAGACCTATTTATCCTAGCTTCCTCGAGAGCCAATAAAACATCATATCCCACAAAATCCCAAGATTTCTGAAAAAATAAAGGAGTAAAACCATTTGGTCCCAGAGCTTTATCCGGATTCATGGCAAATACAACCCTCTTAACTTCTTCTAAGGAAAATGGAGACATCAACATATTATTGTCTTCCAAAGATACTAAAGGAGGAATATTAGATATAATATCATTGCTAATATATCCATTTTCCAAAGATAATAATGACTTAAAAAACCTAACTGCCTCTGAAGCAATCTCCTCTGGCTCTATCAATACATTCCCATTCTGACACTGAATACAAGATATCCTATTCTTACATCTTTTAATCTTAGTTTAAGAATGAAAAAAAATTGTGTTCCTATCACCATCTAAAAGCCATAACTCTCTAGATTTTTGTCTCCAATAGATTTCCTCTCTAGCTAACACCTCCTCAAGCTGTAATTTTAGTGACTTCAATTCATCAAAAACTTGTGGCACCATACCATGTTGAAGCACATGAGTATTAGGACAATCAATCATATCTTGAATCCTTTGTTTCTCCTGAAAAATGTTCTTAAAATGCGAGATATTCCATTCCCTAATATTCAATTTCAAATAACTTAACTTCTTAGCAATCTGAAACATACAGGACCCAGGAAAAAAGGAGCAGAATTCCACCATTTCATAAGCAGAGGCAAAAAGGAAGAATCCCTAAACCACATGGGCTCAGATTTAAATGGAGACTTAAAAGAAGCCTTATCCTCAATAACTGAAAGGGAAATTGGAAAATGATCAGGACCCAAGACCGGTAGAATAGAGGAAAAGAATTCAAAATTTGAATCAATCCAATTCTTAGATAACAAAAAACTAATCTAATCTCTCAGAAATCTGAGAAAAATCCGTTCTCATGTTTGTCCATGTGAAAACCCCATTCTGAGACTTACAATCAAAAAGGCTCATATCAGAAATGAAATCCCCAAAGTCATCCATAATCCTTTTATTAGGGAAAACACCTCCTCTTTTCTCATCTAAATCAGTGATAGCATTAAAATCACCCCCGAAGATAATAAAGGAACCATGTTTTAAGGGAGAAGAAATCCTCTTTAATTCACCCCATAACTTACTCTTCCCTTGAATTCTTGACGAAGCATAAATGTTAAAAAGCCAAAATTTAACCTTCGAAATCTTGCTTATAACTAAAGTCAACATCCAATTTGTAGCAAATGCCACTAACTGTACTTCAATATTATAATTATTCCAAAGCAATGCCAAACCTCCTGAAGCACCACAAGGAGGAGAAGAAAGAAAATTCCACCTTCTCCAAGATGAAAAAACCAAATCAGCAGACTCCTTTGGCAACTTTGTTTCTTGCAACATAAAAATATCACACTTAATTAAGTCCATCTGGGACTTAATTAAGCATCTCTTGTTAGGGGCATTTAAGCCCCTAACATTCCAAGAAATAATTCTCATTGTCCTTGAGGGGAGGCCAAAGCTCCCCTCTTCCCATTAATCAGATAATTTTTGCTTTCCCCAAAGCAACCTTGCAAATTATGTTTCATAGCCCCTGATCTTGTCACAGGAGGACTAGTCACAGATCTTTTACTCCTCTTTCTTTTTACACTTATAGGAGTTAGGCATGTATTCTTAGGCCTACCAAGAGAGACCGAATACCTCCCTTGCCCACCAGCAAGAGAAAGGGACAAAGTCTTTTGAATTCCAGCATCAATTTCCATTTGAGTCTTAAGATTATTTGGAGGCCTACCTCTCCTAGGAGAAACCACCAATGGTGAAAAAACCAGAGTTGTTTGGACAATTGGTAAACTCTTGCATGACTTTCGAGAAGACAGGATAATTGGATTATCTTCAAAACCCAACTCTATTGTAGCCAAAACTGCAAGAGGATTAGCAAATCCAGAAATTGGAAGGGTCGAGTTTATACCCCCCAAATCATTCTCAATTGAACAAACAACTCTATCTGTAATACCCTCATCCATTTTATGTGTATGATTGTTAAAAATATCATTTACTTGTTGAACCAGATTCTCATCTGGCATAATAACAGGGACAACCTCTGATGGATTACTATTCCGTAAGGAAGATTCATTAGCCATATTAATTTCAACATTCAGAGGGGAATTAGTAGACACCAAATTCTTAATTTCCTGAACTAAAGAAGCATCATTAGGAAAACCTTTGGCAAGTACCTGTTTAATAGTTTCCATATCAACCACTGCATTTTTATCTAAATTTACATTCTTTGAAGAATTCAAAACCTCCTTTTGAGTGCATGAAGACAAATTTTTGTCCTTCCCCTTTGTGTGATTATTTGGCATCTTAGGGCAATATATCATCAAAGGATGATCTACTCCATTCATCGGGGGATTACCATCCACTATACCCTTGTTATTAGAAAATGTCTTCAATAAAGACGAAAGTGAGACCGAACCCGAAGTGTGATCATTTGGTTTCCTATAACTACGACAAAATGGATTTTTTTCAAGATTAATGTGACCTATTTCTACTAATTTATGCGAAGAGACATTTCCACATCCTTCAACCGAAGGTCCCGCTGACAAACTATCTTTATTAAGGGATTTAGTGATAGAGCCAACAACCTGGTAGTTTTTCTTAAAATCCATAAGTAACGGAGCATCCAAAAGTAAAGGAGACTTAAGAAGCTCTGTATCTAATTTCTCAATTGACTGGTGCCAAATACCATCATGAGACTTGATATTACAAGTACAGGGGCAAACATTGTTAGGGTAATAAGAACACAAATTTTTACCAGAACCTCCCCCTCCACAAAGTCCATTTTAGATGTTAAAAAAGTTCCAATAGTATTTCCAATTTTCTCAAGAACACCTGAATCCATAAATTCAAAAGTAATTTTAGGTAAACCAAACCAAAAAGGAATAAGTTTCAAACTAGACCAAGAAGGAACAAAAAAGGGTTTCCAAGCCACAATTGAAATTAAATGTTTTTCAAACCAATGATGCGAAGTTCTTAATACCTCATCTCTAAAAGAAGGAGAATCAAAGACAATAATAAAAGCATTTGCAGACAATAATTGAAAATAATGCATATCCCCCCATCTTTTCTACAATTTATGATAAAGATTTAACAAACTAATTTGATCACCCCAAATTTCCCCAGAAATAGCATTCATATGCAAACAGTTTGCTTTCTTATCGACATAGGAACCCAAAGGATCGATACAAGGGATAGGAACCCAAACCTATGATGAAGCCACCCCCGGTAGAATAGGATCAGTAGGTATCGTACTTAGCTTTTCCGGACTAGCTTCCTTGAGGTTCACATTTACCTTATTTCCCACTTACTGTGAAGAAACAGAAACCCTAGCCGCAGTATCCTTATTTGCCAAGCCAACAACCCTAGCAAACGTTCGCTGATTGCCCAGATCCAAAGACCATTTCCTCAAAAAGCCCTTGAATTGCTTCTCAGAATTCCCTTGATTCGCACCATTATTAACACGCCCTTGAGTGAATCTCCTTCCATTGTTATTCTACCTCCATGCCACACTACGTCTGTTCCCAAAGAAGCCTTGAAAGTATTTTGAAACTGGCCAAAAAACCTTGTTATTTTTGCTTTGGTTTACCTGTATCACCATGTCCTTCCATCTGCCATTCGTGTAGACCCACTGCGGAACATGAGGCAGGTCTTCCCAACCCACATCTGCCCATGAACCCAAATGTCCTCTATCAGCCATGTCTGACCACTATATTAAATTTGTACTGAACCTGAGAGGTAACGATTGAATAAAAAAGCTCTGAAAATCTCTAAACTCTACTAGAAAAAGTTTATCCGCTCCACAAACCCAACTCGGAAATCTCTATGTTGAAGTCTGGAAACCCTAGGTGCGCCTTTTAATCCGGTTCTCTTCTCTAAACCTCAGACGCCTTTGATTGATTACTGGTGACCATCGCCTGTGGAGTTGCAGGTTTTGGTCACGCTGAAAGCCCTAGTTGCAGATTTCACATTTCAAAAGATAACCTTAACCTACCTAAAATAGATAATTTTAATACAATTTTACTAACATACCTATATTTTTACAAGTATATATAAGATATTACGAGAAATATGTATTGAAACAAAATTTAACCATATTAAAAAAAATGATCATATAAATAGTCAAAGTTGCCATATACTCAGTAGCATAACCTAACTCCCATAAAAATATAAGAATAACGTATATATAAAAAAATTTAAAATTATAATATAAATAAAATGTTACAAATAAGTATAAATAAAAATATTAATTATACAAAGTTCATAATAATTACACATTTTAAAAGGTATAAATTTATGTGGAAATGGAGTAATAGTAAATTTAGGAGCTGAGATAAAAGTATTAAGAGTGGAAAAAAGATTATAGTCAACAAAATAAAAAATTAAAATATAAATGTCACATTTTCTATACATAAATTAATGAATAGTTTGTATAGATTTCATGTCTAGTTCATCACAAAATTTAAATTTACACAACATTTAATAAACATCATTAAGAGTCTTTAGAATTTAAAGTAGGTGTTAGGTTAGACTTAGATTAAATATGTTAAGGTTCAATTAAAGATATGATTAGATTTAAGATTAGGGTTAGAGTGTTATAGATAAAGATTAGTATTCTTATAATATTGTATTTTAATTATTATATTATTAATATATTATAATTATACTATAATATTATTGTATTAATTTTTTATATATTTATTATTATGTTGTTATTTATTTATTTATTATTATAAATATTAATATTATATTATTAATAACATATTTTATTATTGGTATCAGTAATGTCGCTTCGCTATGCTTCGCAAGCTAGGGTTCTTGTGGGAGGGCATTCCTATGTTGGATTTCCTCCTAGCCAAAGGGTTGTCAACTAGACATCCATGATAAAGGGGGGCGATGGTAGATTCAGAAGTGATGGTGCGCCTAATCGTTCTCAGAAGGATGGATTTGGGGTTGTTAGAAATTGGAAGGACTTTGAAGCTAATGTTGATGGTGTTGTCTAGGGTGGATTAGGCAGTCGATCTTGCTCTCGGTCTCATGCAAAGTGCAAAAGGTCAATGGGGTGAGGGAAGGGGTCATTTTGGACCAGAGTGACTAGAACTTGATGCATTGTGGTGAATCATTGCCAAATGGTATGTAATATTTGGAAACCTCTGCTTTGGATTTGGTGGAAACAACCAAGCTAGTTTTGGTCTCTTTGATAAGGGAAATAGAGAAGGATGTTGAACACAACGAAAGGGTTTTTTCTAGTCTAGGGCTTATTGGTCGATTTAGAGGACTCTGGCCAAGTCTTGGTGATCTCCATAAATGGATTTCAGTACATTGGAAACCCATTGTGGATGAGTGTGTGCATATTTATTCGGGCCATGCCTAAGGGTTCTTTGTTGTTGTTTTTTCTAGAATGAGGTGGATAGGAACAAAGTCATGGGATGTTGTCAATGGTGTTGAGAGTAAAGTCATATGTTGATGTTGAAAGCTTGGCATCTGGCTTTCAATCATGATTCAAAGACTTTTGATTCCACCCCTCTCTGAATCAGACTTCCAAATCTTCCAATGCAATTTTGGTTTGACTCCTATTTTGAAGCCATTGGGAACTCCTTAGGTAAGTTTTTAATGATTGATGAAGGCTCTCTTAATTTGATGCATACTACTTTTTCCATGGGGTTTTCACTTAGTGAACTTGGGTTATAACACATGCATTCATGGCATATTAAGTTTTTGTCACCCCCTCCCAATACACAGCCTGAATTAAGAGCCCCCTATTTTTGCCAAATATTGTATTTTTTCATAGCTTGAATTAAAAAATCCCCCATTTCCACCAATAGGCAATATATTGTACCCTCATTTTTTGGATATCAAACCCCTCAATATGAATTCATGTGATATAATATTGCCTAGCCAGAGAAGCCCTCGTCACTTTTGTGTGTTTATTGGTTGAAATGAACTCTTCTAAGGATCTCCCTACGAAGATTTCTATCTCAACTTGGAAAGGTAGTTGGTTGCAGCCTGTGGACTATGAAGGAAATCCTTTTAGGTGTAGAAGGTGTTTTAATAGTAGTCATAATGTGGATTCATGTGATAGGCATAGGGTGAAGAGACCAACTTCATGGTGGAAAGAGGTCACTCTCAATTTTTACACGGTGGAAAAGGAGGAGGTGAACCAGATTTCCTCCCAGGTTCCTCGGGTTTTGAGTGGTGTGAAATTGGGTGGCAAGGGTAAGGTGCCAGAGACCAAGGGTGACTCTGGTACAACAATACAAGGAAAAACGAGAGGTTCAAATGGTGTGGGGACTGATAGTGTTAATACAGTCAGATGTGTGGATCAAGCAGGTAGTGAGCAAATGCAAGAGTTAAAGGGTAAATCTGGTTCAAAGATGGGGTGTGTCACAGGTGTTACCAGTGTGAACCATATCGGTCCGCAAAGATCGGAGGAAGGGGGGAAAGAGGTTTTGGGAGCTTCCAATTTGAAGTTATTGGAAAATGCAAGAGAAGAAGGGTGGATTGAGGTTAAAAGGAAGTTGGCTAAGAGAGCCAAGGATGACAATATTAGGCCGATCTTTCACTCTCAGGAATCAAAGAAGGTTAATCAAAATTATACACAATGACTTGTTAATGGGTCTGTTGTGAATGTGGGGAGGTGGCTCCCTCGTTCGGGCCAAGTCAAAACTTGGTTTCTTAATGAAACCAACATCTATTACCAACAAAAAAACATTATTTTATTATCAAAATTTTATATTGTTAAATTGTATGAGATTAACTAAAATAATATTTTTAATTTATATTTATTATGTTTATTTATTTATATAATATAAAACTTTGAAAATATAGATATAGATTCTAAATAATTTGTTAAATATTTTTTATTGGATGTGTAAAATAAATTTGAAAAGAATATTCAAACATACTAAAGATTATGTTAATGTATCTAAAACTTTGCCTAAAAAAATCATTTAGATAGTAGATCCATGAAATCCGCTAATAAGATGTAAATTTTTTAGCCAATTAGATTGGAGAAAAATAATTTCTATAATTTAGAAACTTAAAAATCATGCATCTTAACTTTTTTTAAATTGAAAAAAAATATCAAAAGAAAAAATTCATAGTTCTAATTGGTGGAAAAGCAATTGAATAATATTGCAGTAACAAAAATTGAATGCGACCAATTGCAATAGTATTAGCCTAACGACAAGTAGTAATAAGATGTGAGAGTTATCATTCCCTTATAATGATCATTCATATTTCAACATGACTTAGATGTGTTATCCATATAAAATTTTGAAGGAGAGACTCTTAACTTACAACATGTTTGTCGACCCCATAAGGAATATAGAACATGTGCCAGTCACACAATCTATTGTTTACCACCTTTTATCTAACTAACTGAAATGCATATAGAAATTAGGGTTTTTTTAATTTTTAAGGAGGTGGGTTTTTATAGACCCATATTATTTTTAATAAGTTTTACTCAAGGGGGTGTTGGTGTGGACAAGGTATATTACTTAACTAGTTACCCTCTTTGATCATTTTCACACCTCATTACTTAAGCTTACTTAGGGTTCATTTACTTTTTGTATATCAAGTCATAATTTTGTGTTGTCTATGTCACACTGTGTGTGTGTGTGTGTACACATATACACATGCATATATGTTACACACACACACACACATAGATGTATATACATGCATACATATGTGTGTGTGCATGTGTGTGTATATACATACATATGTTTATATACATATACATATGTATATATGTATATACATACATATGTATATATGTATATACATACATATAGATGTATATATACATAGAGAGAGAGAGAGAGAGATATATGTACGTGTGTGTGTGTGTGTGTGTGTGCGTACACACACATATACACATATATCTATGTATATGTATATATACATATACATACATACCTACATGCATATGTACCTATATACATGCATACATACATACATACATACATATCTATATACATACATACTTACTTACACACACACACACACACACACACAAGAGTTTCTTATTGTATTATCAATAATAATTATATGTTTGCATCCTTTAATAGAATAGAATTATCTTCTCATTTTGGATCTTGGATCTTTGTTGTGATTTCATTTAAGCTCCTTGATCTTGGGTTGTTGTCTCCATAACTAAATATTACTTGGTATTAGAGAATTGTATACCAATTCTTATAAAGAAAATTCAAAATTAACTTTAATTAATTTAAAATACTATCTTCCAATAATGTTGTATACAAGATGGAATAGCTAAGGAGAGACATGCAAAAGTTAGTCCAAACTTTGTAGGGTTCCAAAAAACCAAAGTGACAAAGTAGCATTACCTATGCATAGGTAAAGTCTCATTATTATAGGAGGCGGAGTGAAATGATAGGTGATCTATTATTAACCTTCAATGCACCTCATGTTGGTCAATACCTATCATATGTTGCACTCATTTATTAAATCTTATATTAGAACTTGTAGTTGAAGAACAACACGGACACACTAATATTATTTACGCAATCTTATGCATACACAAGCAAAATTATAAGGGGGAAATAACACATGTGAAACACAAAACAATAGATCATTAAATGCACAAGTAGTCACTTCATAGACTCATAAATCACAATGACAAATAACATTGTCCAAAAACTTCATATTTAAATAAATACATTATGTTATCACAAATATGCTACATTGCAAGATACTACTCATAATTAGTTTTAATATTAACATATGAATTTTTCTCAAAATATGCTTATATGCATTCTAAATGCCATGATAATGGGAAAGTATAGTATTCAAACATAAACACCAAAGCATGGATGTGTTTCACAAATATACAATCAATATATAGTTTGGGTTAGCATAAATACATGGTCAAAGTGATTTTACTTAATGTATCCATTAAATACATTCATATAGGAAATTATATATTATTCATGAAACATAAATACCAAAGCATGGATGTGTTTTACAAATATACAATCAAATATATGGTTTGGGTTAGTATAAATACATGATCAAAGTGATTTCACTTAATCTATCCATTGTATACATTCACATGGGAAAATTATTTATTAGTCATGAAACATGAGAAATCATAGTCAAGAAGAGTGTACAAGAATCATTTAATGGTTGAACCTTACATTATTAAAAATTAAATTTTAATGCTTTAGGTAATGAGTTAAGCCACATAGAACACTTAACACACTTAGCATTAAGTTAGATGAATACTTCCTAAGACCTCCAAGGTAAGTCTCGATAATAATCCAAATGATCCAACTACAAATGGCATAAAATAGATATAATCCAAGTCATGATTACAAATAAGCAATCAAAAGTGAAACCTAATCATTTAGAAATTTAGTACAATGATAAGATTTTAAGAGCATAAAACCACTATGATGTCAACAACAACTCAATAATACTACCTCTATCATGGTTTAACATACTGATTTTGTTGATCCTGATTCTGTTGATCCTAATGACTCTTCACTGGTGGATGATGAATCCTCTTGGGATGACTTAGTGCCTCTTACTGTTGAGGTCCCTGTTGACTCTCTAGTTGCTATTGGAGTGGCCCCTTTTGGCCTTGAGGCTTCTACCCCTATTGCTCATGTTTTGCAACAATGTTTTTATCCTAGTGAGTCTACTTCTAATGTTGTTTTGTAGCAACAGTTTGCTCCAGGTTTGAATAGAAACCCTGTGGGAACTCCTTGTTTGATCCCTCCTATGATGTTTCGAATAATAGTATTGCTTGGACTATTGTTTGTCACAGGCAAAAAGGTAAGTCTCGCCCAAACCCCTTTGTGTCAAGTTTTAGGTGTTTCTCTCTACTCTTCAGTTGGGTTGTTTTGGGTTGTTGTGTGAGAGTTGAGAAATACAACACCACAGGAGCCCAAAAGATCTTTGCAAGCTGAAATAAACCTGTTACAAGGAGAAGCAAGGAAGCAACAAAGGAAAAAATAAATAAACATAAAATATGCTCAAAAAGATGAGAGCTCAATATTCACAAAATGTGTAATGTGATAATAATACAAAGAAAAGAAAATTAACCTCTAATAGGTCAAGAAACCCTAAAAGGGAAAACCTAGGCTTGCACATAATAATTAATAAAAGAATTAATTATTATGCACCTAATGTTACTTAAGTGTAAAAAGAGATAAAGGGAACTTAAATAATTAAACAAATGTTGTTTGATTAATCAAGTAAAGACCCAATTACTCTAACACCCCCCCCCCCTTAACCTAGACTTAGGGAGAAGCTGAAACCTAGAACAACTACTGAAAGCATGAAAGATGCATCCCGACAACAAAGTCTGATTAGGTACCCAAATACAATGAAATCTCTATGAAACGGAGAAAAAGGAGAAAACCCAGTGGGAAAAAACTCCTCTCCAAAAAGAGATAAAAGAACAGTTGAAAGAAATAAGAAGGAAGGAAGGCCTCATAAAGACCCCCCCAAGACAACTTCCTTCACCCCAAGAATAGAGCACAACTAAAGATAGCGTAGCAATGCAAAAGGTTTCGTGAAGATGTTGGCAACCTGCTCGGTAGTGGGAATGTACTCCAGAATGAGAGAACCATCCTGAATCAATTGGCGGATGAAATGCATGTGAAGCTCAATGTGCTTCATTCACTGATGCTCTACCGAGTTGCGAGAAATATGAATAGCACTCTTATTGTCACACCAAAGAATAGTGGGACTATCAGGAGGAAAACCAAACTCAGTCATCAACTGTCGAAGCCATAAGAGCTCCTGACTGACGAGCACAACAGCTTGGTACTCATCCTCTGTAGATGATAATGCATGAGTAGTCTACTTCTTGCAAGACCATGTGATAGGACCAGATCCAAGACATAAAACAAAGCCAAAAGTAGACTTTCGATCAATGACATCACCAGCCCAATCTGAGTCAGTGTAACCAACAATGTGAGGTTCCCTTGATGTGTAGTGAATGCCACGAGAAATAGAGCCCTGAATGTATCGCAACATATATTTGGCAGCTTGCCAATGACTCTCATGAGGATCATGGGAGAATCAAGAGACAAGGCCAACCGCAAAGGAAAGATTGGGACGAGTGTGTGTCAGGTACAACAAACTGTCAACCAACTACCTATAAAGTGTAGAATATACTAAAGGAGTGGGGCAAGTAGTAATCAAAACAATCCCTGACTGAAAAGGAGTGGGAGCAGGCTTGCAATCAAGCATGCCAAAGTGTTGATGCATGTCAAGAGCATACTTTTGTTGGTAAATGTAGATCCCATTAGAAGATTGAATCACCAGAAGACCAAGAAAATAGTGCAGAAGACCTAGATCTGTCATCTCAAATTGGTCCATCAAAGCTTGTTGAATATGCTGAATCATAGAGGATGAGATACCTGTAATGAGGAGATCATCAACATATAGCACAAGAATCAGGATCTCACCCTCAAGAAGTTGAATGTACATTGTGTGATCAGAATGACTACGGGTGAAACCAATGGAGAGAAAGAAAGAGTCTATCTTCTCATACCAAGCCCGAGGGGCCTGTTTGAGACCAGACAATGAATGTTGAAGTCTACAAACCAAAGAACTGTCCTGCATAAATTCATGAGGCTACTCCATATAAATTTCCTCATGTAGGTCCCCATGTAATAAATCACTCTTCACATCCATCTGAAAAATGGGTCATCCCCTAGAAGCTGCAAGAGATAGTACAAAGTGAATAGAGTTCATCTTGGCGACAAGGGAAAATGTCTCGGAGTAATCAATACCCTCAACCTATGAGAAACCCTTCGCAACAAGATGTTCTTTGTACTTATCAATCGAGCCATCAACAGTATACTTAGTGCGATACAACCAGCGACTCCTAACCATCTTTCTGCCCTTAGGAAGAGGACAAAGATCCCAAGTATTATTCCTCATCAAAGAAGAATACTCCTCCTCCATAGCACAATCCCACTCAGGGTGTCCTTTAGCCTCTAAAAACTTCTGAGGATCATCTGAAATGGCATGACTCAAAAGACTAGAACCCACAATATGAGAATGGGTGCGATGAGTATCTGAAGGATCACCGACCATAGATCCTACTACCTCAATAGTAAAGCGAGCCCACTTTGGCATCTGAGGTGGGGCTGGTGGAGTTGAGGATGGTGGATCGTCAACAGCATTATCATAATCATCCTCAAAATAATCCCAAAGAGATGCGGTGGGAGGAGTAGGCAGAGGAGTAGACATTGGAGACAGGGTATCCACTGTGGGAAGGTGCTCATCAAACTGAACATTCCATCGAAACAGAACCTCTCTGGAATTGGGATGAAACAACCTGTACGCCTTAACATCCTCACAGTAGCCAACAAAAATGAGGGGTCAACTCTTCCGCTCCATTGCTTTCCTCTAAGCATTAGGAATAAATGCCCATGCCTCACTAACCAAAACTCAGAAAAAAGAAACATCAAGATTGTCATGAGACCAAGCCTCCTTAGGAGTCATATGTTGAATCGCCTTGTGAGGCATCTAATTTTGAATATAGTTGGCACAATTGACTACCTTAGCCCAAAAAGATGAATCCATGGACCTGGACTGAATCATACAATTCTCCATCTCCCATAAAGTTTTGTTCTTTTGCTCAGCGACACCATTCTACTGAGGGGTGTAGGGAACAGTAAACTGATTCTGCAAACCATGCTCAGTGCAAAAATCTCTGAAATCCTTATTCACATACTCGCCCCCATTATCTATATGTATCCACCGAATAGAACAACCAGATTGCTTCTCTACAAATTTCTTAAAGATTCGAAATGAATCAAAGACATCAGACTTGTACTTAAGAAAGTACACCCATGTGCATCTCGAGAAGTCATCAATAAAAGTGAGTACATACTTGGCCCCAAAAAAAGGAGTAGGAAATGACATGAGATCACTGTGAATCAACTCCAAGGGTGCCAAAGCACGAGGGGCTCTTCCCTTCGGAAAGGGATCCCTATGATGCTTGTCAAGGACACAACCATGACAAACACCATCAATGCAGAAAATTTGTGGGAGCCCAAGAATAAGTGCCTATGTACTCATCTGTTAAAGATATCTGTAATTGACATGGCCCAAGCGCTCATGCCAAAGCTTACTCATTGAATCTGCATGTGCGATAAGAGACAAACCTACACCTGCAGAGGGCTCAAATCCATTAAATCTATAAAGACGAGATGCAGTATCAACACTCCCAGTAGCCACAACCAAATCAGAGTCATGGAGGTCCCAAATAACCACATCATGTGGTGAGAACTCAACTGTCTTACCAAAGCTAGAATGGCAAATATGATAAATGGACAGGAGGTTCGTCGAGATGTCAGGGACAACCAGAATATCCTACAGAGTACCCCCATCCAAAGAGATAGAACTTGAACCCAAGATTGAAAGTTGAACTGAGTCACCCATTGCAATCTGTGAAGTACCACAAGAGGCAAGAGAAGTAACCAACTCCTGAGTGTGAGTCATATGGTGAGAAGCACCAGAGTCTAATATCTAAGTTGACCCATATGTCGAAGCTCAAGCAGTGAGAGCATGACCTTTCCCCATGGAAGGAGAAGACACCTGAGGTGAGGAGATGGGATGCTGATGCATGGCTTCCTCTAAAGCCTCTAAGCATTTATAACACTTGGAAACTAGATGTCCTTCCTTGCCACAAAAATTGCAAGTGTCTCCTGATTTCTTTTTAGTCTTGGAGGAAGACTCACTAGACTATGACGATTTCTCATGTTTCAGAGGAAATGGTGGTTTAGAATCATACTTAGGAGGTGGCTTGGAGGAATGCTCACTGCTTGCGGGATTCTTCTTTGGCTTTGGTTTTTGCTTTTGCTTCTCCCTAGAGGATTGAGCAACCAATGCTTTGTTCTTGGACCTTGAGAGCATGTCCACCTGAGAAAGGTGAGACTGCTCACAAGACAAACACTCACAAAACACATCAAAGGTAGGCATGGTGAAACGAGCACCCAAGCCATCCATGGTGGAGTAGAAAGCAGAGGCAAAAAACTAAAAAATGACCCCAAAGCTTTGAAAGAATCAAGTGAATGCACTCTATGTCTGTCTTGATCTTGCCACACCCCTAGAGAACAGATCTGGTAGTCTTGAATTTGTTCAAAAAATCCTCAATGGTGGGAAAGGAATCAGGTGACAAGGAAACCAACTCTGCCTCAATTTGTAATGCCTGAATCTCATTAACCCTCCCGAAGAGAGACTCGAACTTCAACCACATAGTGCGAGGAGTGAGCGACTCATCAAGGTGAAACAAAAGACTGTCAGAGACATGCAAAGAGAGCAAACCCATGGCCTCATCCATCTTATTTATGTGCTGAAGAAGCTCATAAGGATGCTGCAATAGAGGCTGAACCTCATCCAAACAAGACCACAACCCTCGTGCCCAGAGAAGCCTCATGATGCGAGGCTTATAGGTGTGATAGTTGTGTGATGTCAACAACTCAACTGAAGGATCTGCCATGAAACTCTGCACATGCACCTGCTTGTGGTTTTTTTTTTATTATGTGATCTTTCAAAATAGATAGAAGATGTAGAAGGGTTTGTTTGTTTTGAGAATTTTGGTGTTCTATATTTCCGATATAAATGGCAAAAAGCAAGAAAAAAACACCCCCCCCCCCACAATAGATAAACCCAAACCCTAATACATACTAATGAGAAGGAAGTAGTGCATAAGCAAAACAAATTAAAACTGAAATATCATGTACCTGATGAAAAATATGAGAAACAAGATCACAAATCCGAATAGACAATACTAAGAGCTTTCCAACGCCTATTCATTTTTGAAAAACAGAGTCTGTTTGCCCATTCTACAGCCCTAGAAGTGAAGAAAAGAGACCGCACTTTGACTGGAAAAAAGTGAAGTCAAACAGAAAATTTGGAAAAATAATCCAACATCATGAGGTCCGACTCAAAACCATCTTTCTGATGCCTATTCATTTTTGGAAAAATGACTTCGTATGCTCAAGTTATGAAGAAAAAACCAACCCCCCCTTCAAAGGCAAGAGAGAGGGGCAACAGGGGCTCACTGGTGGCTGGGCTGGGCAGAGGTGGTGCTTCAGCGGCGCTCCAGGGTGGAGCAGCGAAGTGGCGGAGCTGGGCGGAGCCACAATGGCGGGGAGGCAGTGGTGGCAGGCGGGTGGTTGGTGGGCAACATGGCAAGGGCCGCACGACGGGGAACGGTGGTCGGCGAGGGCCGGGGTCGGCAGGGAGACTGTCGGTGGCAGGAACGAGGGCCAGGGCCGGCGAACGAGGGCCAGGGCCGGCGGGCGGGGCCCGCTCTGATAGGGCTGGCGGGGGTTGTACTTTCAAACCGGTGACAATGGTGTCAGCCCAGCGGGGACCCCCACAAACAAAACCCCTAAAAACCTTTTTTTTTTAATTTTTTTTTTAAAAACCTTCACCTTTTGTAATGTTTTTTTGATTTTTTGATTTTTTGGGTGAAAAATCAAAATTCGACCTGCATACCATAAAAAAGGCAAAAAAAAAAAAAATTTGAAATTTTTTTCTCGAATTGCGTGCCAGGGTCATACGTCCTGATACTAAAAAAAAATACCCCCAGAGGCTTAGGAGTCAAAAAAGGTCAAGTTTTATATGACCATAAGGGTTTTTGGGCCTTTTGAGCATGATGGTGGGGTTCGTTTAGGCCCAAAGTGCTCAGAAAAAAAAGGCCTATCCCTAGGTGCATAAAAAAACTTCTGAAAAAACCCCAGATCTGCTTCCAATGCAAAAAATCTCAAAACAAGAACAAATAGCTGCAGATCTGAAGCTTTGATACCATGTGAGAGTTGAGAAATACAACACCACAGGAGCCCAAAAGATCTCTGCAAGCTGAAATAAACTTGTTACAAGGAGAAGCAAGGGAGCAACAAAGGAAAAACAAATACACAGAAAATATGCTCAAAAAGATGAGAGCTCAATATTCACAAAATGTGTAATGTGATAATAATACAAAGAAAATGAAATTAACCTCTAATAGGTCAAGAAACCCTAAAAGGGAAAACCTAGGCTTGCACATAATAATTAATAAAAGAATTAATTATTATGCACCTAATGTTAGCTTAAGTGTAAAAAGAGATAAAGGAAACTTAAATAATTAAACAAATATTGTTGGTTTGGTGGGCCCTTAACAATGGTCTTTTGACTTGTTGTTAAAAGCCTATCTGACTTGGATTTGTTATGGGTCAACACCCTTGATTTGTCGTCTTTCTTTTTGCCACCTACGGGTTGTTGTATAAAGGGCCAACACCTATGTTTTGCTACTTATTTTAATAGAAAAAACATACAAATAGACCTATGTTCCACTTGTCATTTGTGTTCCGTGTACCTACATGTAATGATAACAATGTCCTCCCCCACAATGCTCTCCCTCCATCAAGGACATGATCTTTCTAAACAAGGATAATAAAAATTATTTCAGTTAAAACATAATATAATAAATGATAATTAGAATTAAATTTATTATAAAAAATAAATGTAATAGCATGCAGATCACTTATGAAATTCCATGACAACCACTTATCAAAAGTAATTAAGATAGAAATTGATCAATAATTTCTAATAAATTTTCAAGTTAAGGAATGGAGTCTAGTCATAAATATATATCTTGTCATCTAGTGACAATTGTATATATTTTAGTAAAATTATTATAAAACATAAATAATAATTATTTAATGTCATATGGGTATTGTAAGACTTTGACATTGTAAGATAATTTCTTAGTGCTCCTTGATTTCTCATGTAGATAGTCATTGCACCAACATGTATTAAGGTTTTCCTTTCATACAACATCCTAGTAAGCAAGTCACACCCTTCGCTCTCAAGTCAGCATGTAATGGCTAGTACAAAGGGAGTTTAGGCCAAAATCTAGATTTGGGAATTAGAGAGGTCATTTTTGTATTTTGAATCTAAACTAAGTTTATTTTTGTGTTACAAATTAGACCTAGGTCAAGGAATGGATAAATTGAAAATCCAATCCTTTGGAATGTGTGAAAGTCATATTAGGTTATGTTTAGCTTAATTGTCAACTTTTATGCAGAAACATGCAACTTATACTATATCATCATATTAGGAAAAATTCAATCAAGGTGAGTCTAAACCAAAGGAGAAAGTGCAAGATATGCAATATCACCCATACAAAGCTATATTCTAATTGTTATTTTCTCATCATAGGCAACATGATTGATTTCTTGTTATCCATTAAGATAATTAGTATCTTGTAGATTGTAAACTAAACTAGATTAAGCTTGATTACTGGCCATGTTAGGGTTTATTTTAGGACCTCTTAGAGGGAGATAAGGAGAATACAACTTTGGTACACCAAAAAACCACAACCCTAAAATGTAATAAGGATCAAAATAAGATTCAGATTTGATGTTAAAGAAAATTCAAGAAATAAAAACTCAAGCTTATAAACAAAAATAAAAATTTAAACCCATAAAGCCAAACCCTAAGGGATGTAAGATTGGATGGATTCACCATATTATTTTTCTTTTAGATTAAGGGTAAATAAAAACAATAAATTAATCACAATCAAGTTACACTAAGTGGCCAGCTCAAAAAATATACACAAAAATTGCTTTTCAAAATTGAAAAAGAAGGTATAATACTTTAACTACATTGTGATATGGTAAATTTCTATCAATTAAATTCATGATAGGGATGTTGGAGTAATTCGGATAATTATCTAATTATTTAATTATGTGGGTCCTTTAATTATTTTATTCACTTAAGCTAAACTTAGGTATTTTTTCCTTTTATTTAATTAGGCTAATAATAGCTTAAGTTGTCTCATTCATTATGATTTTAACACTTGGCACTAGCTAATTTAGTCTAGCATTAGGGTTTTCATCTAGGATTTCATTCATCCTTTCATAAGGATTCATTCATTCATTGTAATATATTTTATGCAATCAATATAATTCTCAAGTTGTATTGAGCACATTATCCTTACTTGATCTTTCTTTATGATAGGTGGTGTTCTTGCAAATGATAATTGGCTTGTGAGGTTGAATCGTCAACTTCTACGTGATATCATAGCATATCTACTAAGTTCTTATCCTTATTCTTGAGGGATCCAACATTGAGAGATTTTTTGCACACTTTTGGCTCAAATGGAGTTTGTCATCACATTTGCAATACAAAACCTATAGATTGGTTATTGTTTCAACAAAATTTGAGAAGTTAAAGTTTTGGGTCGATTTGACTAAGGATACCTAAATCGGGGCAAAAACCAAGTAACAAGGAAGAATTTGGGAATTTTGAAGAAAATGGACTTTACCATTATGCTTAGAATGCCCAAAAACCCTAGTAGCGCTTCAATTTGTCAAAATTCGTCTCTGGCAAAATTTTGAGTGAATTTTTTTTAGGGCATGTTTTACGGGGTACAAAATCTATACAATCTGTACAGATCTATATGATCTTATGTTTGCTACAAGGCACCTGACCATTTCTAGTGAAGTCATACAAAAAATCACAAACCTTTGAAAAAAATTTGCAAGAAAAAATTATTAAAATTTGAGCAAATTCATTTTTAAAAATTACAAGAAAAATTTCATCGGGATGTACTTTGCACTCATGTGCATGTACTTTGTACCCCTACATATTTTGTGATATCATCCATTGACCTCACATGTACTTGCAACTAACATGTGACATCATCAATCATTGTGCATGCATTCATATGCACCACATCAATAGAAGAATATTTTGCCATGTCAACTAGTATATTCTGCCACATTAGCAAGTATACTAAAACATCAACCAACATATTCAGCAACACATTAGCACCACGTCAGTAGGAATATTGTACAAAGATTCTACTAACATTAGCATGACATCGTGTTGATGGCAACAGTACAGACGCCTTGTGGAGCCCTTTCAAGCCTTCTTTTCCCTAATTGACCTAGGTGTGAATTTTTGGCCATAACTTGGTCATATGGAGTTGAAATCATGAAAACCAGATATCATCGAAAAGCTGGTTTTGATGCCAATCTAGTTGTGTTGGTCTTTTTTTGAGATTCTTCTCCAATTTTTCATACCAAGCTTGCAAACTTAGATCTTTAGTTTTGCATTTCAGGACCATATCTTGCACATTTGGACTCCCTTTTTTGCAAATGAGTAGGCATTGGAAAGTTAGTGGAGTCCTCTATGAAGATCTTAGGTCCATTTTTCTAGAATAATGATTAGGTACTTAGAGATCTCAAACTTGTCCTTTTGGGTTCCTTTCTTGGAAAACATTCAAGTGAAATTTTTGGCATTTAGAGGATCTATATTGTTGCATTAGTCCATTTCTATACTTTTTTCATGCTTTATCATGGATACAAATCATATTACACCCCTCACCCCATTCAACTACTATAGTTGGAAAAAACAAATAGAGATTAATCTAAACAAATAGGGGTTATGCAGAGTGACCATGGGTACAAAAATTGAGGCTATAGGTGTTTTTGAGAAGAGAAAGTGGTTCAATAGGTGTGATGAGGCTTTTGAGAAATTATGCATGTCAATGTCTTTAGATATTCTCTTTCAAATTGAGTCTTGCACCACACCCAATCAGATTTAGACTACATTCAAGTCCTTATTTGGGAAGCAAGATTAATTGAGTAGATTTTAATTGGAAAATGAGTTTATTGGCATGAATCCTACAAATTTTGATAGCATCCAAGACTTCTTCACCAAAATCAAGTCTCTCAGATTGCAATTGTAACAATTTGGTATTCAAAAGGACACTCAATTAATTTTCTCTATCCTTGCCATGCTTGGTCTTGATTATTCAATTTTTGTTTTCACCTTTTATACCACCAAAGATACATTTTGTGCTCGATACACCATGCCTTCACTTGACGAGTCTTCTTCTCAACTCACTCAAGAAAAAACTAATTTGGTTCAGATGGGTCAATTAAAGTCATCTAAATCATAGGATCCCCTTGCATCCCAAGGCACCACAAATCAAAAGGCTTCACATGAAAAAGGAAATAAATAGAAACACAAGGATTCTAAGTCACATGAGCATCCCAAGGACATCCAATCACATGATTCTTCATATTATTCCTCTTCTAAGAGTTCATCATTAAAAAAAGATGAGCCAAAGTGTGCATGTTGCACTAAAACAAGACATGATACACATCATTGTTATGAAAAGTAGATTGATGAATTGAAATATCTTGTTTGGAGGAATTTATATTCAACCAACTTCATCTTGTGCATCCCCTTTTACCACTTCAAGACCTGCACATTCTAGGTCATCTTCTATGGCATGTGGTGGAGATAAGACGAAAGGCCATGCTTTCTTTGCATCAACACATCTTCAATCCTCAAGGTGGCTTCTTGACTTAGGAGCCTCTCATCATATGGCATCATTTGAGGGTATGTTCTTTCTCTTCTTTTGAGCATCATACATTTCCATAAATTTTAATGGGTAATAACACTTACATGAATGATACTAGGAATGGATCTATCGAGGTTGATGGTGGCACATTCAATAATGTTCTTTGTGTCCTTTCATCATCTTTCAACCTTCTTTCCATCCACCAGATTACTCATAGTGGAACGAACAATATAGTTGAGTTCACACCAGATTTAGTGCTCATTAGAGATCTTCATAGTAGAAAGCTTATTGCAGTTGGTAGTGTTGATCATGCATCACGATTGTATGAGTTCTCACATTTTTCTCCCATTGAGTGTGCAATTCCATTGAATATTCCTCCCTCTCATGTGTCTAGAGTGGATCAAAAATATGAGAAGAGATTCGGTCACTTGACCCTATTTGTACTTAAATCATCCACAGTGGATCTTGAAACTTCTCTTGTGTTTCATTATGATTGGGGCACTTGGCATTGGCTAATTTAATCTAACATTAGTATTTGCATCTAGGGTTTCATTCATCCTTTCATAAGGATTCATTTTTTCAATGAAATAAAAATCTTTTATGTAATTAATACAAGACTCTCAAGTTGTGTTGAGCAAATTATCCTTTCTTGATCTTTCTTTGTGACAGGTGGTCTGCTTGCAAATGATTCTTGTCTTGTGAGGTTGAATCATCAAATTCTAAAAGGGAAAAAACTCCAATAAATAAAAAGATGATTTGTGTTTAATCCAATTTCAATCTTCCACCTTCAAAAATGGTCCCCACCACAATTTTCACCCAATACTTATGGTTTTGAACTTTTGTTATGGCCTTGATCCTTGCACATTTTATTTTTAAAAAGTTGTTTGTTTGTGTTATATAGACTTAGTGGTACTTAAAGACAAAATTAGAAGTTGTGATAGTTGTGGAAAACAACATGCTCCTCTCCTTTTGTCCTACTCAAACCCCAAGATTGGTTTGATAATTTTGAACAAATTGGATAACATAAAAAGTAGAAAATGTAGATGCTTATGGTTTCCTTAAGATTTCAGCTTCTAATATAATGCTCCTTACATGATTCTCTAGTGACATGCAAATGCTCTCTAATCAATATCAAATTATCTAAAAAGAATTAGGATTTGTGTTTTTATACAACACCCTAGTACCATATGTTGGAATCCAAGAACACTGAGAGGGGGTGGGGAGGTGAATCAGTGTTCTACCGATAAAATTAATTTTGAACTTATTCCTTATTAATCGGTTAACTATAAATAAAATTAGAATGTATACACCATAACACCAAGATTTATACGTGGAAAACCCTACAAAGGGAAAAAATGTGGTGGGGATGATACCCACAATATTTATATACTTGATCAATGTATACAAATATTACATAAGAGGGTGTGCACATGCATAAAGGCCAACCGCCTAGAGCTCATTACTCAAACACAAAATAGGAAGTCTCACTGACTTACAAAACATTTACAAGTATTTACAAATGAAAATGAACTTATAAATAGCATCTGACCATGCTGGATAAGTTTCGGTGAATGATCTGATATCCTCCTTTGTATATCGGTTATCTGATGCTTTGTTCTGCTACTGGTTATGTTGTGCATGTGAAACTGCACACAGTCTCTTCCAATCGCTGACCAAAATGCATACCAAAACTCACTGAAATATTCACAATCAGAAGTTCACATTCTATTTCATTACATATCTAATCTATCATTGAGGTGATCTTCTTAAATGTCCTTCTATCTTAACCATGTCAGCTTCAATGAGAAATATAAACAATCGATTGCCGAAACATAATGAAAATCAAACATAAATCTAATGACCATTTCGGCTATCACACATTACCACCAAAATCCATGAAGACATAATCAAGACCAAAATATTTCCTTAGTCGAGTCTTATCCATTATCAGGTTCCATATACACGTTACCGGGATCAAGACATGTTACCAGGATGAAGACTTAGTCGAGTTGCAGTGATAGTCGGTGTCGATGTGAAGCAATGTGAATACTAATACCGGTTAAGTGCAATGGATGTTAGTTAACCAAACAATGAAACCTTTTACCCTGAGATGATGATTTGTCATCAATGACAACCCATAATTCTATTAACCCTTACTAGATGAGTGTCAATTGCCAATAATCTCCCCCTTTGGTATTGATGGAAACACTCATGTGAAAAATGATACCATCCATGAAATTGCCACTAAATCCATAACCTCATGATGTGTAACATGAATCTGTTATCTACAGATTCCGATTCTCCCCCTAATAAATATATACATTTTTCACTTATTCTTCCCCCTTTGACATCAATGACAAAGCGGGGTGCCCACAAAGAAATCTGTACAGTTATAAACATGAGCCGGTTCAATACAAACTTCAAAATATCTGCATACATGTTCTTCAAAAATCAAAAGTAGGTATCCCAACCATTCTTAAGAGATTCAAGAATGGAGATGAATCCATTCAAGATGCTGCCATAATATTTTATTTCTTCCGAAGTAGTGGGATCCTCCTTTTGCAAGTTAGAAATACACTCTGTTTTATGAAACAATAAATTATCAAGTCGGGGACCAATCAAATTTCGGAGCTCATTTGCTCTCCTTATTATTTTGTCCCTATCCTTCTCCAGTTTCAAAATTTGATCCATAACCATCAAAATCAAACCATCCAAATAATTTGTCAGATTAACTATCAGGTTGTAGGAGTTAGAAATCTGAATTTAAGTTCTTCATATAGTCAGATAGTTGCTTGTCTAAGGAGCTAGTTACCCTATCAAAATCTAGACAAGTCTTATAAGAATTACCTCCTTTAGTCAATGTTGCATCAATTGATTGCAAGAAGATCTAAAGTTTCTCCTTATCAATCTAAATCATTTGCGGGAATGTTAGCTTCCAGGCCGCCACAAAATTTTCTTTAGCCTCCGTCAGTGATATCTTCAGTAAAGAATCATAATGCTTAGGGATAAAATCAATGATTTCCTCTAATTTACCCAAAGATCTTGCACCTTCCTGAGCATGAAATTTCAGGACCAACTGGCTCAAAACCTCAAAATTGTGTTCAATCAATTCTTGTCCTTAGACTCTTCTTGTGCTAATTCTTGAGTAGCCTATGCTTGAAGAGATGTTGCTGCCAAAATCTTCTCTGTCGGTGACATTTTATGGTAGGGTTTGTCAAAAATGATGGAAATTTGTGGTAAATTCCCTTTACAATGGCAGAAGTGTCATTTGCCAAGCTAGAGGAGAGATCCACCACAGTCTCCTTACCCTTATCAGTCGGTGAGATAACCTCTGAATCCTTTAGCTCATGTGCACCGGTGGCTTCACCACTTGGTGCCTCATCCAAAAATTGAGTATCCTCTACACCTTTATCCTTAATTACATCTACTTCTATATCCTTTTTTATCTATACATTATCTGTCGGGATGTCCTCTATTTCAAAATGTGACTCAATAACCGGTACAGTGGTATCTGATTGAGTGCTTGCCAGTTTCTCAATATCTACAGTTTTCTTATTTGTCGGTTGCTTATCCTTAGGCAACTGAATATTCTGGGATTGCACAAAACTGGAACTTAACTCATAGCCTAGACCCAAAAGAATTCTTACCCATATATCAATTATTTCCTTTCTAATTTCTTCTAGTCTGTCCAACAAGAGACTGTTTATTCTATACTTGGGGTTGAATTCTGATGATCTGATTTTATTAATTAAATCATCCATTTCTCGAGGAGTTATTGAAGGACAAAGATTGACCAATTTGGTCTCCTTAATCTGCCTATCCAAGGACTACGCATGTAGCTTTCTAACTTCTAACTTGTCATATAACTCCTTAGGAAAAACTTTCTCCAATTCTATCAATGCCCTACTAAATGAATCAAGATATAAAAGAATAGCCTCTTCTACTTGCTTCTTGTCCTCCTCATCAAAATTGTCAAAGAATGAACAAATATTATCTAAGTTACCATCATTTACTATATGTTCAATAAAATCTTGTGTGTTCATCTTTTTCTTACCGGCTCTCCTTTTAGGTTCAGGTTTGGGTTTCTCATCAGATTTGGGCTTCCTCTTGTGCACAATAGTGATTTTTGGCTTTCGAGGAGTCACCTTGACTGGTTTAGGCTTTTGTTCTTCTTTCTTCTCCCTCACCACTCTGACAAAAATGTCTTTATTCTTAGGAACCTCCTTAATCTCTGTATCAGATTCTATTTCTTTAGAAGAAGAAGTCATATATTGTTGGGTCACCTTAGACTTATTCTTGGGTGGCTCTACCGATGTCTGACTAGCAGGCTCAGCTGAAGATTCTTCCGGTTGTTTGGAAGTTTCTGATGTAACTAGGATCACATTGGGTGTGGCCTGAGCTACTTTTTGAGCTTCCCTTTCCTCTTTTCTCTTTTGCTTCAACTCTTTCTTCCTCTATTCCTCCAAAATTTTGACATGTTGCTCAACCTTAGTCTTGTCAGCACCTTCACTTATCAATGTTTATGTTGCTAGCCTGGTCATCTTCTTTTGGATTATCAGAGCTACCTGTTCTTGATGAACTTTAAGTCCTTTCTCCTTAGCAGTACAAAATTTCTCTTCCTTTTCATCTACCAGCGCCTGCAATAGATGTTGTGCATAGGCATCCAGTGTAGTTTCCTCAACCTCATATCCCATAGGCATTATCCAAATTGTTCTAGGTTGCACAACCTCCATCATACATTCATCTTTATCTATCATAAAACAAATTGTGTCCTTATATTTTTCTACAATAGATTTAGGAATCTGAGACCCATTTTTCATTTTCTCTTGAAATGTTTTGAAAAATTCCCATAAATTGGCTTTACTATTCTTATCCCCTTGCCTATCTAAAATTTGAGCAATTTGTGTTGCTACCTGGCGGTCAAAAGCCCGCTGAGTCTTTCCAAAACTGGGAATAGTTCCCAAAAAGTAAAATACTAAACAAATAATAAAGGATCCATACCGGAAGGTATTCTTTTTGTCTTGCTTGATCTTCTACAGGTTATTCAAGAGTTCTTTTAACATTACACTGCATAGATCATAATGGGCATCCTCCTTAACCATTTGATGTGCCACCAAAATGTTGTTACCAGAGACAGGGTTTAACCGATTTGACTAGTAAACCTTGTAACCGATAATCATCGCTTCAAATTTCACATCTATGTCCCTGACATCATCTACCCTCATAGATCTTCCATCAAAGGTTGTGTCGGTAAGTTTATTAAGCTCAATGTTGGATAACTTACATCTAGTGTCGGGAACACCTCCGATTTTGTGAAGATAGGTAACATTCTTGATGACTTCTTCTATAATCTTGTACGGGCAGTCCAACCAGATAAACTCTCCATGAATGTGGCTCAAAATAGCATACCCATTCTGCCTCATCAAAAATCAGGAAATCCATAAACTGTGTGAAACCCGTCCTCTGCAAGTGTGCAAATTCCGGTTTCAACTGGTTGTCAGTGATTAGCTTTTTGATGAAAAGACAGGACAGCTCATATCTGCCAAGTTCTTCAATGTTATAGTGGATGTATGCCCTAATATCCTCAGTGTGAAGAACTCCATGAAAAACTTGTTAAAATGCGCCCAATGGCTCATCTAAAAAGGATTTGTACGAATGATTTTTGAAAATGGGATGAGGGAAGTTCTTGATCTCAACCACCAAGGGAGTATTGATGTTGCATGAAGATGAAGCCATTCTAACCAAACACAAAACTAGGCTTTCTGCAAACACGAAAATACCCCGAAAATGCTACCGAGAGATCATATTGCTTGAAAGAAAGTGCTCGCTGAAATTGCCCTAGAACTTTGAAATGCTCTGGAAATTCACTCACTTGAATACTTGATCGTTGTGTGAAGAAAATAACTTTACTTTTCTCTTTTATCGTCGTTAATCCTAATTTTCATTGTCATAAATGTTATCGGTTAGGCTTGACCGGTTCACATGATCTGCAAGTAGATTCTAGTAAACCACTGAAATCTCCTCGGTATCCATCCACAATCAGAATCTTCTGACTATAGACCTAATCCGGTGTATTTGCATGATCTTCAATGATTTGTCTACCCCTAAGACCGAGTGTCGTAGTTACTGGTTGTATCTGTTGCTTGTACAGGGACCAAATGTTTCTACCATTTTTTTTGTCAGTGGTGTATCAGATATTCTAACCCATCTCATCTCATGTTACTTCCTGATATCTTCTACTTTTGCCTTTCCCTTCTCATCTGTATTTCCATTAGTTGTCGATGGATTCTTACTTCTGCAATATTTAGCAATATGCTCAATCTTGTTGCATGCATAATAGACAATATTGTTTTTTTGAATTGCCTTGTTAAGCCCTTGATTTCCTTGATTTCCTTTTGATCTGCATTGGTTAGCCATATGTCCAAATCTACTACATGCATGACATCTCACATTTCCAAGACCGGTGAATGATGTATTGTTCTGATTATTCCTATTTCTGCACTGACTAGACATATGACCATATTTATTACAAATAAAGCATGTACCATTGAATTTGTGAGCATTAGGTTGTCTTACTGGTGATTTCTAGTTCCGGTTGACATGATTCTGCTTCTGTCCAAATGATTGATTTTGTTGTGTAGTACCAGAGCTTTTTCCTTCTTCATAACCAATACCTCTTTTGTCATTAGCATTTCTCTGATTCTTCAGCATTTCATCAATTTTAGTAGAGCTATCCTTGAACTTGTCTTTGTACTCATTAGCAGTGAACAAATCATCTCTCATGATTATAATCTGTCTTTCAAGTTCCTGTTCATTGTTTCGGGACTGGACCAATTCAAGTTTTAGCATATCATTCTCATGAATCAATCTGTTGCATTCCTCATATCTATCATTCAATGTTTGAGCTACATTTTCTTCATTTTTCTTTATGTCCACAATTTCCTAGCACATTCTCATAGTTAGGGCTTGCATCTCATTCTTCAAGATAGTGTTCTCCTGAGTGAGCTTCTGACAATGATCCTTCATAGCATCTTCCTCGTCATTGTTCTGATTTTGCAATTGATCACAAGTTCCTTCCTCTTAGCCTTGATAGCTGAAAGATTTCCTTGCAATGAAATGATGCGTTCTCTGGCTTGCTTCAATTCACTTTTCAGTTTAATGTTCTCCATCTGCCCATTATCAATATCTTCAAGAGCAAGTCTGAGTTGTTGTTGTAGACCAGTTTCCATTGATTCCAAATTCTGGATCTTCCTCAAGTGGTTAAACTTCTTCTGAGGAACCAAGCTCTGATACCAATTGTTGGAATCCAAAAACACTGAGAGGGGGGTGAATCAATGTTCTACTAGCAAAGTTAGTTTTGAACTTATTTCTTATTAACCGGTTAACTGTAAATAAAATTAGAATGCATACACCAAATAACACAAAGAAAGGTAGCACCATAACACCAAGATTTATACATGGAAAACCCTGCAAAGGGAAAAACCATGGTGGGGTTGATACCCACAATATCTATATGCTTGATCAAGGTATACAAATATTACATAAGAGGGTCTACACATGCAGAAAGGCCAACCGCCTAGAGCTCACTGCTCAAACACAAAATAGGAAGTATCACTGACTTACAGAACATTTATAAGTGTTTACAAATGAAAATGAATTTATAAATAGCATTTGATCATGTTGGATAATTTCCAATGAATGCTCTGATATCCTTTGTATACCGGTTATATGATGCTTTGTTCTGCTACTGGTTATGTTGTTCACATGAAACTACACACAATCGCTTCCAATCGTTGACCAAAATGCATACCAAAACTCATTGAAATATTCGCAATCAGAAGTTCGCATTCCATTCCATTACATATCTAATCTATCATTGAGGTGATCTTCTTAAATATCCTTCTATCTTAACCATGTTGGCTTCAATGAGAAATATAAACAAGTCAGATGCTAGAACATAATGAAAATCAAACATAAATCTAATGACCATGTCGGCCATCACACGTTACTACCAAAATCCATGAAGACATAATCGGGACCAAAATATTTCCTTAGTCGGGTCCTATCCATTACCGGGTTCCATATACACGTTATCGGGATCAGGACATGTTACCAAGATGAAGAGTTAGTCAGGATGCAGTGAAAGTTGGTGTTGGTGCCAGTGCTGGTGTGAAGCAATGTGAATACTAATACTGGTTAAGTGCAATGAATATCGGTTAACCAAACAATGAAACCTCTTACCCTGAGATGATGAGTTGCCATCAATGACAACCCATAATGCTATTAACCCTTACCGGATGAGTGTCAATTGCCAACACCATAAGTTTAACATTTTAGATTTGTCGAGATGCAATGACTAAATAGGAGTTGATTTCAGCCCATTAATTAAATTTGAATTTTTTAAAATTTTAGGTCAAAATCGTAACTAAAATTATGAACTAGGTTCAATTTGACTAGTTTTCCCTAGGACTATGAAGAATGGGTCTAGAACATTTAAGGATAGAAACTCAAATCTAATAAGGTATGGGTTGTATAACTTGTATTCGAATCCTAGAACAAAAAAATGTTCATTAGATACCAATTTATTGTGTTTTGGACAAACAATCAAAATGTGTCCAATACAAATGGGAAAAATCATTGTGGATACATTTTTCACCTTTACAAAAAGACAACTGACAATTAATTTAGATGTCTAACCTAATAATAAATGCACTAGAGGCAACCACACCTAAATTAACTAAGAGCTAACAATGTTAGTTGTTGGGTTGGAAGTGGATTTGTTGTATTTGTCACTTTTGATGAAGTCAACAAAAAATATTTTGATGTGCATTACACATAAAAATTGGGATTTGGATTCTTATATCAAATATGCGCTACCTAGATTGATAGTGATTATGGACTGCTCTAGGATGGTTATATTTGCAAGTTACTACCGCAATGATATGTCCTGGTGTGGATCTTCCCTCTATTGTTCTACTCTTCCACACCTATTTGCTTGCAATGATTGTGTTTGAAAATGGGATGGTTCTAAAAAGCATCTTGGAAAACTATTGTTTGTAAAGAGAAGACTTATAACTTCTTTTATGACATGTCAGCCCCTTTATCCAATGCATGATAAGAAAAGAAACATCAAGCAAGTATTAATTGCATAAAATTTCAATGTAATGCTAATGCAAGTGCACTATGATACTTTTGATCTAATCCTATGGAATATGATGTGTAGTAGTGACCTAGGAGTGTCCTTGAATTCAAGATTTTTGATGCTCAAGTCAAGTGTTTTGGCACACAAGACAATGTGTAACAGTTAGATTCTGATTACTATTGGGGTCTTGGGAGTGGAAATTTTTGAGTTTGAAACAAGGGGTACAAAACTACAGTGCAGATCTATCCTTGTAATCCAAAAGGGTTGGCCTCAAGAAGAGGAAATTTGGAGTTTGAAATTAGGGTAGATGACTGCAAAGCACTGAACCTTTTACAATTTAACCAATACACATTTGTTTGCATACCAAAACAAGACAAAACAAGCATAGTTGTATTTGTGATGATGCCAAAAGTAGAGGTCAAAACATAAAGGGGAGGGATAATGCACCTTTATTCCTTGCACTTCGACATGATCATGTTTGCCAATCAAAAAGTAAAGAATTTATACTCATAAAAATACAAAAAAGTAACATGATATTCCGCACTTAATGTAGCATGATATTCCACATCTATTATTAGTTTACTGAATTGAGTAAAATTTAAAACCTTGAAAAAATAATTCAAATTTACCTTGAACTTATGAAACTTGCATGAGTAGTAGCCTTTAAATTTCTTGGAAACTAGGTTAAAAGGAAAACAGTTTTCTTCAATTATATGAAGGAACATGTACGAGAGTAGATTAGCAGAATTAGTTATCAAATGATAGCTTTAGATCTAGTTGACTCTCTTGGTATGTGTTGAATGTTTCAAGAAATTTCTTGTACACACGGATGGGGGAATGTGGAGGCACGTTTGAGGAACAAATGGAGAGGCGAGCAAAATTTCAAGAGGTTGCATAAGGTAAATGGGCCTCAAAATATTTGATCATGAATTCAAACATAATGTCATTCTAGAAGTGTAAGATAAGATCATAAACTGATCAAGGCTAGGCTAGGTAAACAAGATGTCAGTATCAACTTTTGGTAATTGGAAGCTCAACTAGACTTGGCTCAATTGGATGCTCAATCAAACACCAGAATCAAAACATGAATTTTGATGCTAGCTTTCTTAGTTGCAAATAAAGGTGTTGTTTGTGAAGTAGTACATAAGTGAACTGCAAAAGAGAATATTTTTTACCTGCATGTGTGCTACTTGTTGGTGTATGTTTTATCATTCACCGAACATTAGAACAAAATGTCTAGGACATTCTACGCTCTCTTGATCAAAATCACTACGTATGCCAAGATTGCATAAGAAAGACCATACAGTGACTCCAAGGTTTATATATGTGAACAAGCAACTTTGTGTTGGGTAGATACTTTGGTGATGTATTGCTGAAATACAAGGGGGACTTACGTAAAATGGTTCATGAATTTAGGACTTAGACAAATTTGACAATAGATGCTCTTTCTTCTCTCTCTTTTCTCTCCATTTTTTTTTTAATTTTCAGTTTTAGACTTTCAAAAAAAGGGACAAAAGGATAAGGGTTTAGAAGATCTACTCTACTCCTAGGAATTTAGGAGACGACATTGACAAAGTGAACTCAATAACCACACTTTGCTTTGCCTCGCTTAGGACAACTACACAAAGCAGATGCAATCTTCAAGGGATGTGCTTATAATTGAAAGTTAAGCATGCAAAAAGGAAAGCTCAGACCAACTTTACACAATGAACAAAAATCATCTACCCATTAAAAGTACGAGCGGAGATACACCACAAATCAATACTTATCAACTCTTGCATTCAATCTAAAAACTTGAAGTAAATTCTAATCTATTGTGTTGAAGAAATTGAAAACCTTGCCAATCATTCAGATAATAGGGATTACAAAGCCTAAAAAGCACACAAGCACTATATTATCCAAAATGACCTTCTCGCAAAAATGTTTCAAAAACCTCACACTCTCCAAATGAGAGGAGGAAACCTTATATAGGCACACAAAAGTTTTGAACGACTGAGATCGAATAGTGATCAAGGGCCCAGATTAAAAGATCAAAACCCTAATTAGGGTTTCCAAAAACTCTGTTAGTTTGAAGAAAAGAAAACAGGACAAGTGGCACAACTGCTAATCTCAGTGAAGTGGATGTCTAATTTCTTTTCTAATTTCTTTTCTGGGAAGCTGCAAATTCAATGTATCTAGATATAAGTGGTCGAACCTCCTCCATGGTGACATGTGGCAAGCTGCCAATTTGGTAATCAACCATGTCCATGTCATCAGTACATGTGTCGAGAGTATTCTCCCAGTTAACTCCTTGTGTTAGGAAGTTCTCATCAATGAGTCAGAATCTCGAAATCCTAGTGAGATCATCCTTGAGAATCAACCCTGAAACTTTGAATAAGTTCCCTTGAATCTTGGCCCTCAAATTCTCTGCATGCAAATGTTTCTCTCGCACTTCATCTTGCTGCAGTATCTCGGCTGCCACGAGGAAGACTTTTTCCTGGATATTTCTGAGTCTTTTTTATATTCAAACACTTAGCTTCTTATTTCCTTAAAGATCCAACCCTGGTTGTCAAAGCAAAGTACCAAGTGCTGAAATCATATATGTCACCGGGTTGAATGACTTTTCCATCTACTAGATCCTATTGGGAAATCCCTCTGATGGTCTTCAAGCATGGGATTATCCTGTTATGTATTTCTTCAATATCCTCCCAAGCTTCAGCTATGTCCTGGATTCTGCTCAATAAGGAAGAGGTGGAATCATATGCCGATACTAGGTTCTCAACAAGTACGCCAACATGCTCCAAGGCATCAGAAGTCCATCCTTTGACTTCTCTGAAAGAGGCCTTCATGTCTTCATAATTTTTCATTGATTCTTGTAGAAGGGACATGGGTGGAGTCATCCTCTCGATCAATAGGATTTGTTAGGTGTTGGACATATTTCTTCCATTGCTCATTTTCAGCCTCTAACTTCTTTCTCTTTTCAACTTCCTTGTTTATCCTCTCCTTCATGGTATTGCAAGAATCGTCAAATTCCTGGACCTCTTGGATCTTAGTGGTCTTACCCAGTCTTATGGTAGTGACCTCATATTCCTCAAGAGTGATATTGTCCTTAGCTTTATCTACTCTTGGCATTGCTGCTTGAACTGATTTGAATCATGCACCGTTGCTTTGAATTAAAGAAAACTTCTTGGTCGGCTCAAGTGGTCTCACTTGATTTATCTAATTTAGCCAAGAGTGTCACTGTGTTATCTACTTGGTGAACTTTCTCGAGAACCTTGGATTTCATCCTCTCCTTCAACCAATTAGGGATGGTTGATTGTTCCATACCACTTTCATCAAAATTATCTTCAACTCCTTTTGGCGCAGTGACTATGCCATCTAGGAATTATGTCTCAGGTACAGGGTTCTCAACCTCTACAACCTTGGTGATAATGGGTTCCTGAATGGGTTCCTCCATGATTTCTTCAATTATGGGAGAAGGAACCCTCATCTCATTGCCTCTCATTTCATTGTCCAATTCTTGCTTATCAATTAAAACTCTAACTGGAGCGATGGATGAAACACTTATAGTTGAAGGACCTTCATTTGATTTATGTCATCTACTCATATCTACCTCTCCAGTAATCTTTTTTCCTTGTGCTCTTATTGAGTTCTCAGTGGGCTCCTTCCTCTTCCTCGATCCAAAACTTTCTGGATTCCTTGGACCACTGGATGTAACACAACGATTCGAAGACATGGACTCATCAGTCCCCATGAGATCATAGGTGAAGGCAACGTTCCTTGCTTTGAGCTCTTTTGTTCTCTAAGTTGCCCACCATTTGCAATATTTGATCGCAGGTCTCATAAGATCACCCAAGTCATATCTTTTAGAATCTATCCAGTCAACTAGAGCAAGAGGTTCATTCTTCAGGGTGGCATAATGTGGTTGCTCGAATTCATTCTCTTCTTCAATTTGGTCAGCCACTCAGAATACCTCAAATGCCCTGATCGGGTTCAATGGAATTCTGGACCACAGTCTCCTTCTCACATCAAAGTTATCAGTAGTGTTAGCCCAATAGTTCTCGAGGTTCGGCCTGTGCTCAAACTTTACTTCATTCACCTTTTCCTTTCGATGAAAAGGATCAAAATGACTCCTGGCTTGATATTGAAAGATTGGGTACCATTTAATCTCCTTGTCGGCATGTGTGGCAGCTTGTGCTGATGGACAGGTCTCCAATCCATTTCCAATAGTGAGTTGAAAAGACGCTCTTGTCTTTTGTTTTCCTCTTTGCACATTTATAAAATTTTCCAATTTGTAATATTCCCACATTTTTTTTCAGTTTTTGAGCACAACAAATATTACAATGCACCCGTTAAAGTTAGGAAATATAATCCCAATACTATTGAAAGTAACCCTTCCACTTTCTAATAACCAAGAGCCCAATGTGCGAAGGTGAGAGCATACAATGATAAGGGGTTCGTTAGCTCACTAATCCGCTGGAAATTACAATGCAAATACAATAATGGGTGGCAGTAACCCTTCCACTTTTCAATGGGATGAAGAACAAGAACTTGGCAATAAACCAGACAAGGAAACAAGAGCATAACATTACCAAATCACTCTACCGCTTATGCAGTGGGAGGACTTTTACATAGAACCATCACTCATCTGCATATTTCAGCGGGAGGACAATATCACTTGACCACTTGCTCAGTGGGAGGACAAAGCTGAATTACAAGACATACAGGCGGCTATGCCATCCTCTTCCACTTGTTCAGCGGGAAATGCAACATAGAATGAATTGGTTAGTACTACTGAAGCAATTCTTACAAAGATAGAGATGTGAGAGAAGATAGAATGAAGTACATATCTCAAGAATTCAATAACACATTCTCACCACAACACTACTTGCTATTCTGAAATCAAAGACAAGGAAACGCAGAACCAACCATTCCAAAAACCACTAAAATGTTCATAACTCTCTCAAAACTGAATGGAGTCATGCCAAACCAAATGCAAATGAAGCGTATAACATAAACAATCAAATCAATACCTTGAAACTATGACTGGAGAGCAGCAGAGGTGATGCACTCAACCCAAGGCAATTCTAGAAATGGAGTTTTGGCTGAATATTTAGATTTGCAACTATAAATTGGAGAGTTCTCCAAATGCCACACAAATGTAGGAGAAGTATTGTCTCTCTGATACGTTTCCAACGAGCCTTCACTCAGAACGATGCAGTCGACACGCAGATAGCTACGAGCAAAATACACTTCCAGCCAACACCAAAAAACATAGCAGCACACAACTCTTCACCAACACACCCAAAAGTCACCAAATAGCTCACCACTTTGGACCACAGCTAGGAGTGATGTCTCACACTCGAAACAGGAAGGAAAAATCTAAGAGGTATTCACCCTCGAAGAAGTCTGGAGTCATTCCAACAACATAATGATATATTTTCTCTGGATACCAAATGAGGAGTCAGTCACCTGTTTATATAGTTTTTCAAGTCTGGAATTCAAATGAAATTGCCTCCAAATTCTCCTCATTCAAACTGCATTTCATTTCATGTGGTGGACCCAAGAATGGCGTCCACTTCCCAAGTCCAAAAACCGCGCTTAGGAAGAAGACCACGATTTTGGCATGATATAACTTTGAAGTATATCGAAAATAAAGTCTCCCAATATCCATCAAATAATTCGCCCAAGCAAGACTTGGGAAAAATATTAATTTCTGCACAATTCCCCATAACATCAATCAGTAATAAAAATAATTAAATAATAACCTTAGGATAAGAAATAATATTTAATTAAATCGCTTATAGCTCCAGTACTGATTATCAACAAAATCCAGATGAGGCTAAACAATGAGGATCACTGAAGTGTGCTGGAACAGGACCAAATCCAAGACTACCAAAAATAGAATGCCCAAACTGCCACTTACTAAAAATAGTAAGTCATGAAATAATGCTCTGAAAATCATGGTCTTCGCAACCAAAGAAAGAGATTGGCAAGCTTAGCAACTCTGCACCATCCTGATAGCCAAACCCTAACTTACTAAAAATAGTAAGTTCACATTCCACCCCTGACAAGCTTGGTCGGAACTCCAAAGAGCATGGAAACCCTAATTCACCTTTCCACATAGCCTACGGGTCTCCGGAATAGACCAATGGACCACTGAATGCATCATCACAAGGAAGGGGACATTACACAATTGTCTTACTACCTCAAGTAGTATCATTTTGTTTGTAAGGAATATGGGCAGTTTGTACGGTTGTCCAGAGAATCCTTGGATGCTCAAGTAGGTGAACCTGGGATATTGGATATACCAATACCCAAACCTACTAATCAAATCTTTTGACTCTTGAGATAACCTCTGATGAAGACCTCCTTGAAAAGTTCTTGTGATATGCATAAGGAATGCATCATTGACTCTCTTTAAATGAAACTTCTCCTCCAGGTGCAGTTATGGATAACAATCATAGACAACGAACTGGTTCTCTTTCTATCCAACAGCTCCTCTACACACAAGGCCTCTGTATCTGTATGTTTGAGCTAAAGAATAGATCAAATAGGAACTCATATAAATTGTTCCACTCTTCTCCAAATTTTTCAATTGATCATCTAAATTGTCACTTATGATCTTTGCCCAATTGATCATCTTAACACTACCAGCTTATGAGAATATTCCTTAGCTCCTGATTTAGCAATTTTCTCATGAAGGCGGACTTGCTCAAACTCATTTCTCACAATCTAGGCAAACTTCATTGACTTAGCTTCCAATTGCAAGTAATGAAGGGCGGACTTCACTTGAGTTGTGCACCATTCCTCATGTTTAAGGCGGACTTTATCAACTTCATGCACCTTCTATCCCCTTCCTAGGGCAGACTTCATCAACTTCATGCACCTTCTATCCCCTTCCTAAGGCGGACTTCATCAATGTCTTTGCACCTTATCCAATCAAGGGCGGACTTTATGAGATCTATGCACTACATATCATGTCATTGGGCGGACTTTATCAATGTTATTACCCAATGCAAGTTAGTCCTAGGCGGACTTCCTTCTTCCCATGACCAAGGGCGGAGTTCATTCATCTTATGCACCATGAAGGCGAACTTCATGACTTCTTTGCACCAAGTTAAGGCGGACTTTGACATACTCTTGCACTACACATACTCTCCATGCCATCTTCAAGGCGGACCATGAATCTGATGCACCAAGGGTAGGCGGACTTGGAAAGATGTTAGACCATATGAACCTCATTGTTGGGCAGACTTGGAGAGAGATGATCTTCATAGAAGCCAGATTCAAAATCCTCATAACTTGTACATTTCAACTTGGATCTTCTTAAAATTTGAAATTCATACCCCATTTAACCTTCGAATTCCTCCAGATCCCTAAAATTTAGGAACTTGGCTTTTTTAGACAAAACTTGAAATTTGAAGGAATTTGTCAGTCATTTTCAGTGTAACAAAGAGCCAATAATGCAAACCCTAGATCCCCTTTCCAAAAATAGAAAAAAGCAAGCACCCCTAAAAAATAGGAAAATTTTTCTAAAAATATTCATTTCGGGGATCGCGCTTAAAGTGCCAAAAATGAAACTTTCTAAAAATACTCATTTCAGGGATCGCACTTAAAGTGCCAAAAATGAAACTTCCTAAAAAATAGGAAAAAGCAAAACTTTCAAAAATAGAAAGTTGTCCAAATTGACCCAAATCAATTGCAATCTTCGTCTTTTGGACTTTCTAGGCACATTGACAATGTCTAGACTCTGTACTGACCATGGTCTGCACAGACTGACTTATGACTTCCAAAATTCGGACATTTCAAAATTGACAAAATGGTGTCGAGAAGGTTGTGAGGCTCTAAAAAAACCCTAGAAAGCAGGAAACAAGGAGTGTCCCCATTTGCAATGGGGTGATGTGTGAAAAGGTCACAACACTACCACATCATCCATCCTATCATATGTGTTATGAAACTAATGGTAATTGAAAACCTAAACAATCAAAAAGTACATCAGTTTGGGGCTTGGCCTTTTCTGTTTTGTATCCTCCACTTCTCAATGAGTGGGCATTCCTAATTAGGATCGATATCCCCAGGTCATTCCCAGCACTTTAAAGAACAGTGAAAGGGCCTCTCCCAGCTCATCTCCCTGTCCCTGAAATGCTAGGGTGCAAGAATCACATATGAGATCCCATGTGACGCTCCCCTCATAAAACACTGTTTTGGTTTCAGTAATTTAACTTGTTCAATTTTCAGACTAGAGAGTGTTGAGAAATGCATGCAACTTTAACAACCTTGAAATATTTTTCAGTAATCCTGGAAGAGCCTTAGAAATATCACTAGCAAAGAAAGTAGTGATTTCATGAAAAACAGCTCCAAATTGGCATTATTCCATTTCAATAAATTAATTTGGAATCTGTAGCATGAAACTGTAACATTTAAAATTGTGTCATACGTACAAAAGGATTTTCAAGATTTAGATATTGTCCAAGTCATGGCCAACAATGGACTAGGGGGATGTAAAGAAACAATCCATCAAAAATCCCAAATTCTGATTTATATCAATTATACAATCATTGCCAAGAACATTGTAAATGAAGACATAATGGCACAGTAGCAAATTGCAATCATTCAGTAGTTCTAAGAACATTTAAAGAAGGAATAACTAAAGCTTCCAGAAAAGTCTATTCTGTCCTTCACACGAAGAATCAACTAAATGTTGAAGCTTGAAACATAGCGCAGATCAAAATTACAGACTTCTCTTTCAGCAGACTGCCATGTTATGCTAAGGAAAAGAGTGAAGGAAAAAAGTCGGTTGTACAGTTTATCCATATTTTCTTTTGCTACCATTCAATATATTTCCATAATAGATAAATATCTGTGAATACAATAATTACATTCACCTTGATTCAGAATGACATATATTTGAAATGTAGTTCAAGAAAATCATTATTTGATAATATTTCCATTTCAAGCAGATTGCTCCAAACCATGCTTATATCACAGCTCATTGGAATTGGATAAAGGTAACAATGCTTCTCTAGTCCATGTTTCTAAGGTCATAAGAAGTCGCAAACTTTCCTTCCAATTAAAAACCCAATCAAACTCACCTGTAAGAACCTGAAAAAAAAAAAGCTCAAAACAGAATTAGTCATTACTTAATTGAATGTCGCATGTATATTATATAAAAATTGTTGAAAGAATACCAACCCTAACCTTTGAGAAGAACAAATTATCTAAATGCTGCTGTGAAGTTCACCCTATCAAAGTACAGAATAAAAGTTACTTCCAAAGGAAATGGCAATCTATTCAGAAGCAGGAGCAGATTACTTATTATAAATAAATTTTGGTCCAAACAAGTGCAGAAATAAGTTTAACCACTTGAAAACTATGGAAATGAGAATATTAGAAACAGGGAACAGATGAGGAGGCAATCAGGAGAAACCTGGTGTATAATAAATATAGACAGATAGAGTAAAAAAGAACAGTGGGAAATGGCTAACAGCCTGAATAAGAAGAAATAAATGCAAAACAGTGGCATTTTAGCTGTCTCTCCCTTAAAAAACAGAAATGGCACTAAAATGGCATTTGTCCCCCAGAACTGGTTTTGGTTTAAGTGACAAAGTTTCCAAATCTTCCACACAACAATATTAAAGCTTGCAAAAATATGCAATAGCTGAAAAACATTCTAGGACAGGAAAATGAGTACCCAACCTGATGGTTTCTATAGCGTTTGCTGCTTCTTCTTTTTCCTTTGATCTTGTTTGTTTTCTAGAACCCTGTTGCTTGGGTAGCATGAAATTACATTGTAGAGTTTTCCATTTCATCAACAAAATCGTCAAGCAGTATTTTCATAGCCTTTTTTTTCTGACTCAGCAATTAGCTTGTCAGCTTCATCAAACTGTCCCAAGGATTCGAAGCACTTAACAAGAGTATTGTAGGCAGCTTGCATAGGTTTAAAACCAGAATATTCCATTTTACGAAGTAGTTTCAGACCCATATATGGCAGCCTGTTTCTACAAGCAAAATCAATGAGTTGTGTATATGTAAATGAATCGGCAGTACAACCTGCCTCAGTCATAGAGTCCACTAATTCAGATGCTTCTCTCAATCTATCCTTCTCAATGTATGCTTTCAGTAGCCTATTGTAAGTTATAGTTGTCGGGCAAGAGCCTTTATCCCTCATATGTTTGATCAGCAGTTTTGCATCATCTAATCTATCTTCTCTACATAATGCAGTCACGAGTATGTTATATGTATGGGCAGTGAGACAAAATCCTGCAGAAACCATTCCTCTTAACACCTGCAATAGAAAAAAAATTAAAGTGTAATGTTGGTCAATTGGGTATTATTCTCAGAAAAATGATGATTCACCTCAATTAGTAATAACTAATAAAGCAATTTCACTCGTGGGAAAATTTGTCAATTTTTATTTTACTCGTAGGAGAGTTTGTTAATTTTTGCGTACAAAACCCTAACCCCCACAACTAAATTGGAAAATATGATTCAAATTTGGCAAATACAAAAGTGGTATGGACAAAGATTGCTAAGGTTAAAAGTAGGCTTCCATACCTCCAATGCGGCGTCCAAGTGATTGGCATTGCAAAGGGTAGAAGTAAGGGCATCGAAGGCATCACGGTTTTTCCCTCTTGTATTCCATCTATTCATCTCATGAATCGACCTGAGCACCGCACCCAGCATAGGAGATTTGAGGGCGCCCCCTTCCACTGCAACAAACGAGAAGGTTTTGGGTGTGAATGAAAAACCCCATCTTTTACACTCTTTTAGCAGAGTAGACATGAGTTGGAAATCACGGCTTTTGGCAGCGAACTGGATGGCTGCATCGAATGTGGCAGAATTGTGCCTGTAACCGGGCTGATGCTGCGCCCAAAAGAAGAAGCTCATTGTAGGCCGGGCACTGGCACTAGTACTAATACTAGTGCTGCCTATCACCCTGCAGACAAGCTCTGGAGAGAGCCTAGAAATAAAGGGAGCCAGCTTCTGTTCAAATGCATCGTAATCTTCTAAACCCTCATTCAGAATGCTGCAAATTCTTTGGGAATCCCTCTTGACGCTCTGTTGTGCAGACGAAGCCTCCACTTCCTCGCGCTTATAATCAACCCAATATCCGCTGTATTTACATCGTTTCTCAGTTAAGATTGTATAAAGATAATTTTCTGTGTTATCATTGCCATTAACATTGGGATTGGCTGCTGGTGGCGATGGCCACTTAGCGATTTCAGCGTGATTGTTACGAGGACCAAATTTTCCCGGCGATGATGAAAATCTAGCAAGCCCTTGGACAGTAAAGGTAGCGGTAGGAAACGCAAGCCTCGTAGCCATGAACTCCTCACATTATTTCTGGTTAACACTCTAAAAAACTAAATTCACTACACTTCTTACCTTCGTTTTGAGCCCCCTTTTAAAGACAAGACCATCCTCGTGTAATTTAAAGGATAGTTCAATTTTAACTTGTGGTTATGAAAATAATTTTACTTTTAAAATTGGAGTTTAAGGTGATTCAATCACTCAATCGACTTAAAATATGTTATATTTAAAGATAATTTATATATTTTTATTGTGATATTATAGGATTCAATTGTGATACGATACAATATTTATATGAACATCATCTTGATGTAATGAGTCTTAAGTGTTCCATTCAATCTCATGAGAGATGGGTTCTTGTGAACCACTACTGATGAAACATGGGTCAATGAGTTTAACTTGAAAATTATACAGTTTGAATTCTAATAGGAATATCTCTATTCTTATTGTGTTCTAAAAGATACAATTAAAGATCTATTGCGAAAATCTTTTTTACGTATTACATTTTCACAAGAATATGATATCAATTACATTATATCAACAATCTAGGCATATACATGACCACCAATTGCTTTCTATCATTGTTTAATATCATTGACTTAGTAACAAGAACAAGGGAGAACAACCCTAGCTTAGTAGATTCATAATTAATGTCTATTTACAATACCCTTTTTAAACATAGGTTTCAAATATCAAGATGAACAAGTTTTTGATGTCATTATCATCAAAGTTCGAATTTTTGGTCTGGATTCAAATTTGTATGCAAGGTTTAGATCCATAAGTGTGAAAGTCAATTTCATAGTTGTGGAAGTGAACCAGAACAATAGACAATAATATTCTTAATCTTGAGGAATCTTATGACGAGTCCTAATTTTCTAATACATTGGTGGATCGATTGACACCATCAAACCTAGAGCTAAGCACCACTATTTTGTTTATTTTATTTCAAATATTTACTTTAGTAGCATTATTAGTTTAACTTTATCCTAAGTTTTTTATTAAAGCAAAAATAGGTTTTGAAGGAACCCGAAACCCTTTACAATCAGATTTTGAAAGGATCTGAAACTCTGAACCAAAAAGTTGTCCAAACATAAAGAACATGAAAGCACGAACAACCATGGGTAAAAAAAGCTACAAAAAGAACAGCTTGCAACCAGCCAACCTAAAACAAAGTTGTAAAAAAACAAGCTTACAGCCGACCTAAAACTGGCCCCCAACCAAGGACCATCAAGATTTACATTTAGAGCTACTCTTGTGGGAGCGGAGAGTCATGTTCACAAGAAGGCATAGAGAAATTTGATTTCTTTCCCTTAACAAAAATCCATCCCTCTTCCACTTGCGTTGCCTTGTCATGCCAAACCAACACATCATTATCCTGAGAATGAATGTCTGCAACCACTGTCTCAGAGATTTCACCTGTATTCCTCCCTATAGGCATAGCCTTCTTAGAAATGTTAGATGCAATGACAGTCCCAAAGACACTGAGGGGGGGGCGGGTGAATCAGTGTCTAACCGGTTTATGGAATATTCGAACTTATTTATAACTTTGTAACCCAAAGTAATGTATCAGTAAACAAGTAATAGTACAGTAAAGAGAAATAACAAAGACAGCATAAATGCACACCATAACACAAGATATTTTGGCGAGGAAACCCTGTTGGTATTTTGGTATAGTTTTGTCATTGATGTCAACACCTACTAAAACACTAGCACTTTGGAGATCCAGCAGCATTCACCAACCAGCAAGTAACTACTGCACAGTTATTGGTATATAGTTCACCGGCAGGATATAATGATCACCGACACTTGAAATGATATGGAAGACACTTGGTAATATCGAAGGCATCGTGTGGACATCTTATCTTAATGAATTAATCATTGGTATATTCATATTTGCATATTTGCTTTTACCGGCAAATAGGTCCAGGGTTACCTAGGGTTACACCGGCAGGTTTATCTTTTCCAAATCAGCATGGCACACTAAGGAAATGATTAATTATTGTTGTAAATGCATTAAGCCGATATGTTTAATCGATTATTGCATTGGATATTATATTATTTGTAAAATGTTTTTATTGTAATATCTTGTAGAGCCGACCTACTAAAATTGGTCTTAGGTTATGGTACAAATGTAAGATCGAATGTGGAATGCGAAAAAAGAATTGTGTGAAGGTATATGCAAGATTAAGCAGAGCTATACATCAAGACATCATTTGAAGGTGAAGCTAGGTTTTTGTGAAAGCATATCAGCATTACACCGGTACTGAATCTAGCATATGAAGATGCTATTTTGTGCAGTACATTCTTATTGGATTTAACCATCCAACTGTAGTCAGTGTGACTCCCATTTTGTGATTGAGCAGTGAGCTCTAGGCTGTTGGCCTTTTTGCATGTGCAGACCCCATTTATGTACACTTACTATCTGTAGTAGTATCATCTAATTGTGGGTAAGGTTTCCCACCGTGGTTTTTCCCCTTACAGGGTTTCCACGTACAAATATTGGTGTCATGTGTTGTGGATGACTTTGTGTTTATGTTTCATGCATTAATCTTTACCGGTATAGCAATTAACTGTTAAAACTACCGGCATACTTAACTGGATTACCGGTATTAAGCATTAAGTTGGTTAAGTTGTTTTTGGTTTGAATTTATTTGACAACTGATTCACCCCCCCCCCCCCCCCTCTCAGTTGTCTCCGGGACCTAACAATTGGTATCAGAGCTTAGTCCTATTTTGCAGAAGTTTAACAACTTGAGGAGATCCAATGTCTACTAATTATTTCAGGAAGGACAGTCCTAAACTTGATGGAACCAACTATGGCATATGGAAGATTAGAATGGAGACACATCTAAATTGCATTGGTAAAGACATCTGGGAAGTTACAAAGAAAGGTTACACTGCTACTGTACCTGGTCAGCCCAGTCCAACTACCTTGGTTAAAGATGAGGAAAATGATTGTAAAGCAAGAGAAGCACTTTTGAGTGCATTATCAGATCAACAAATCATGGGATTATCAGATAGGTCTATTGCTAAAGCTATTTGGGATCATTTGGAAACACTGAATGAAGGAGATTCCACAGTCAAAATTGCAAAACTTGAAAGCTTCTTGGTCAGGTATGAACATCTGAAAATGGAAGAAGATGAAAGGATTTTTGCTTTTATGGAAAGAGTAAATGAAATTGTTTTGGGTATTAAATGTTGTGGAGGAACCTTAAGTCAAGATGAAATTGTTTCAAAAATCTTAAGAGGATTGCCACCAGCATATAAAATGAAGGTTACTGCTATAAATGAGTTAAGAACAATGCCTAATACATCAGTAACTAGGGATACATTGATTGGGAAACTTTCAGCTTTTGAAATTGAAGAATTTGGTCCTGTTGCTACTATAAAGACAAATTTAGCCTCTAAAGCATCAACATAATCTACTCCATCATTTGACAAATCTGATTGGAAAGCCTTTTATGCAAGAGAACTTGAAGAAAGCAGGAAAGAAAATGAAGAACTTGAAGAACTTGAAGCACTATTTGCAAGGAAAATGTGTAAAGGTCCAATTGGAAGTAAGTATGAAGGTAAAGCACCCTTTAAATGTTTTAACTGCAATAAGATTGGTCATATGGCTTTGAGATGCCCTGATAGACATGCTAGACTAAGAGAAGAAGCTAGAAGGACATACAAGCCTAATCCTGAATATCAGAGATACAGATTTAAGAAAAACAAAGACAAATCTTGTTACATTGCTGATGAAGGTGTGACTGATGATTCTGATGAGGATCTGATAGGCAATGGATGGGTTTTTGTTGCTATAACAGAAGATCAACCAGCACCTACTGTTCAACCGGTAGAACAAGCCCTAGCAGCTAAAGTTGAAGTAAAGGATGAATGGATCATTGACTCAGGATGCTCACATCATATGATAGGAGACAAAGGTAAATTCTTGAACTTTCAAGAATACAATGGAGGTTTAGTAAGATTTGGAGATGACAAAGCCTATTCAATCAAAGGTAAGGGTACAATATCTCTTGATGGTAAGCATAACACTGACACTGTTTACTATATTGAAGGATTAAAGCATAATCTTTTAAGTGTTGGTCAATTAGTTGAGAAAGGATTTCAATTACAATTTAAAAATGGAAAATGCAAAATCATGAATAGAACTGGTTTGGAAATTGCAACCGATAATCAGACTAGATGTAATATCTTTCATTTGAATAATAGTGAAAAGACATGCTTGATTGCACATATAGATGAAAGTTGGTTATGGCATAAGAGACTCTGTCATGTAAACTTTGATTGCATGGTAAAGATCAGTACTTCTAAGGCAGTTAGAGATCTACCTAAAATTGTCAAACCTCATAATACAATATGTAAGGAATGTCAATTTGGAAAACAAGTTAGAGCTAGTTTCAAAAGTATTCCAGAAAAATCTAATAATGCTCTTGATTTGATTCACACTGATTTATGTGGTCTAGCTAGAACTAAAAGCTTACAAGGTGATAGGTATTTTATGCTAATCATTGATGACTATTCTAGAATGTGTTGGGTTACTTTTCTCAAGAAAAATCAGAAGCACTTGGAAAGTTCAAACTATTCAAAGCAATGGTTGAAAATGAAACCGGTAAGAAAATCAAATGTTTAAGATCAGATCAAGGAGGAGAATTCACATCTAAGGACTTTAATACATTCTGTGAAGTGAATGGAATCAGAAGACAGCACAACGGTCTATACATTCGACAAAGTTCACATCAAAGGTGAAACCAGTAAGACCCCTCATGAACTATGGTTTGGTAATACTCCTACTCTCAAATATTTCAGAATTTTTGGAAGTAAATGTTATATTAGAAGAGATGAGTATATTGGCAAATTTGATCCTAGAAGTGATGAAGGAATATTTCTTGGTTATTCATCTAAGAGCAAGGCATATAGATGTTTTAACAAGAGATTGCAGAAAATTGTTGAGAGTGCAAATGTAAAAATTGATGAACAATTCAGAGGAACTTCAAGGTATATAGACTCTGAACCGGCAACAGAAATTGTGACAAATGAACCTACACCAAATCCATTGGTACAAAATGAAGATCTAGTTACCCCGGTACCATCTAAGGATTCTACAATAATTGAAGAACAACATCAAACAAAGACACCCCGGTATGTAAGATTGAATCATTCTGAAGATCAGATAATTGGAAATAAATTTAAAGGAGTTATGACAAGAGGAAGATTGGCAAATGAATAGGTATGTCTTATTTCTCAAATAGAACCATCATTTGTTAATGAGGCATGTGAAGATAAATTTTGGATTAAAGCTATGGAAGAAGAATTAGAACAAAGTGAGAAAAATAACACTTGGACATTAGTTCCCCGACTTAAAGATAAAAATGTAATTGGAACCAAATGGGTATTCAGAAACAAACTTAATGAAGATGGTAAGGTTGTCAAAAATAAAGCAAGACTAGTATGTAAGGGATATTCTCATAAAGAAGGAGTTGATTACAATGAAACCTTTGCACCGGTAGCTAGAATTGAGGCAGTCAGATTATTCTTGGCTTTTGTAGCACACAAGAACTACAAAGTTTATCAAATGGATATTAAATGTGCATTTCTGAATGGAGATCTTGAAGAGGAAGTATGCATTGAACAACTTGATGGATTTTCTTTGACAGATGACAATGATATGGTTTGCAGGTTAAAGAAAGCTCTGTATGGATTAAAACAAGCCCCAAGAGCTTGGTATGCAAGATTGGATAAGTATCTTTTAAAGATTAGTTTTACTAAAGGAAATGCAGACAACAATTTATATTACAAAATAACTAATGATGACATCTTGATTATAGAAGTATTTGTTGATGATATAATCTTTGGAGGAGAAGATGGTTTATGTAAGGAATTTTCTACTAAAATGCAGCAAGAATTTGAAATGTCTATGATTGGAGAAATAAAATTCTTTTTAGGATTACAGATTTCACAGATTGATAAAGGTATATTCTTGAGTCAATCCAAATACTTAAAAGAGTTACTAAAGAAATTTGGGATGGAGAACTCTAAGATGGTAAGCACACCTATGACTACAAATGACAAATTATCTCAAAGGGATGAATCTACACCTGTTAATCCAGCTAGATACAAATCTATGATAGGAGTTTTATTGTATTTGACACAAACCAGACCTGATATTATGAATGCAGTATGTATTGTTTCTAGATTTCAAAGTAATCCTAGAGAAAATCATGAATCAGCAGTAAAAAGGATTTTCCGGTACTTACAAGGCACTATAAATCTTGGATTATGGTATCCTAGAGATAAAAACTTTGAATTATGTGCATACACAGATGCAAATTGGGCAGGAGATGTGGATGATAGAAAAAGCACCATCGGCGGAGCATTCTTTCTTGAAAACAGACTAGTTTCTTGGTTGAGTAAGAAACAGAGTTGTACATCTTTATCAACAGCAGAATCAGAATATGTTGTAGCAGCAACCAACTGTACATAGGTACTATGGCTTAAGCAAATGTTGGAAGACATAAAGGTAAAATGCAAGGAACCTATTACCATATATTGTGATAACACTGCAGCAATTGATATATCTAAGAATCCAGTACTACATTCTAAAACAAAACATGTTTCTATCAAACTAAATTTTCTAAGGGAAAAAGTTGAAGAAAAGGAGATAAAACTAGTTTATGTGAGCACTAAAGAACAACTTGCAGATATTTTCACAAAACCTTTGCCTAAGGAGACTTTCGAATATCTCAGAGATTAGCTTGGAGTCATACCGCCACCGGTAGAGACTTAGACAGTTGATGATTGTCATCAACTGACAGAATTAAAAGACAAATCTTTTACTACGGTCTTTGATGAGGAAGCTAATTCTCAGGGGGAGTAGTTGGTATACTGAATTGATTGGTATTTTATATATGAACTTGGTTTTATTATAACTTTGGCATTTGATGTCAAAGGGGGAGAGATATATGGAAAAACACATTATCTTTTGGAGAGATTGGTATGGAAACTTTGGATAACACATGTTGCTCCCAGAGGGAGAGATTGTTGTTTGGGAGAGACTATTACTCTCTGTATTTTGGTTATGATCTTTTTAGAGATTGTTGGTTTTTGGCATTTCTGTTTTGGCTTTCCATCTTGTGTTGCCATCAATGCCAAAGGGGGAGATTGTTGGTATTTTGGTATGGTTTTGTCATTGATGTCAACACCTACTAAAACACTAGCACTTTGGAGATCCAGCAGCATTCACCGGCAAGCAAGTAACTACTGCACAGTTACTGGTATATAGTTCACCGGCAGGATATAATGATCACCGACACTTGAAATGATATGGAAGACACTTGGTAATATCGAAAACATCGTGTGGACATCTTATCTTAATGAATTAATCATTGGTATATTCATATTTGCATATTTGCTTTTACCGGCAAATAGGTCCAGGGTTACACAGGGTTACACCAGCAGGTTTATCTTTTCCAGATCAGCATGGCACACTAAGGAAATGATTAATTATTGTTGTAAATGCATTAAGCTGATATGTTTAATCGGTTATTGCATCAGATATTATATTATTTGTAGAATGTTTTTATTGTAATATCTTGTAGAGCCGACCTACTAAAATTGGTCTTAGGTTATGGTATAAATGTAAGATCTTATTTGTAAGATCGAATGTGGAATGCGAAAAAAGAATTGTGTGGAGGTATATGTGAGATTAAGCATAGCTATACACGAAGACATCATTTGAAGGTGAAGCTAGGTTTTTGTGAAAGCATATCAGCATTACACCGGTACTGAATTCAGCATATGAAGATGCTATTTTGTGCAGTACATTCTTATTGGATTTAACCATCCAACTGTAGTCAGTGTGACTCCCATTTTGTGATTGAGCAGTGAGCTCTAGGCTATTAGCCTTTCTACATGTGCAGACCCCATTTATGTACACTTACTATCTGCAGTAGTATCATCTGATTGTGGGTAAGGTTTCCCACCGTGGTTTTTCCCCTTACAGGGTTTTCACGTACAAATATTGGTGTCATGTGTTGTGGATGACTTTGTGTTTATGTTTCATGCATTAATCTTTACCGGTATAGCAATTAACTATTAAAACTACTGGCATACTTAACTGGATTACCGGTATTAAGCATTAAGTTGGTTAAGTTGTTTTTGGTTTGAATTTATTTGACAACTGATTCACCCCCCCTCTCAGTTGTCTTCGGGACCTAACAAACCCGGTATGAGAAAACTTGGATTTGTGATCCACAATATTTACTCACTAGCCAATATGAATAAATATTACTTTCAATAGGGGCCTGCACATGCAGGAAGGCCAACAGCCTAGAGCGCACTGCTCAATGAAAGAGTCTCACTGACTACAATATGGATAATTAAATCCAAGATAATGTACTGCTCAAAATAGCATCTCCAATGCTTGGTTCAGTACCGATTTAAGCTTTGTTAGATACCTTAACCAAAAACCTTTCGCTATCTTTTATATCACCACTTCATACATTCACTATATCACCTTCTTACATATTCTATATATCATTATTGCAAAATGATCTATAAGATCTCAAACATATATGAGTCTTTTACAATACATCATGTCGACTAACAAAAATTAATTACATTACAATACAATTCACATAAATAAAACTTCGTCCCATGTTGGCCTGAGTGTCGATATACTTCATTGCCGGTGTAATCTGGATGCCGGTGAATGTACCTGCCGGTGCCGGTAGATGATGTCTGTGTTGCCGGTGAATGTGTAGAATCCTATTGCCAGTTGGTTGCCATCAATGACAACATCAACCATTCTCATTTGAGTGTATAATGCCAACAATCTCTCCATTTGGCATTGATGGCAACACTCATGAGAAAAATCCAAAACTGTTATCCAAAAACTGATCCCCAAAAGAAGTGTGCTCCCCCTGAGCAAGTGATCTCTTCTATGCATTTTCTTCCATACATTTTTCTCCATACTACTCCCCCTTTGGCATCAATGACAAAGGATGTCAAAAAGAATCAAAGAATACAAAAATTCTACCTCATAGCCTGTAACCGGTTACTTACAATTTGAAAGATATCTGCCACAATTAGATTCAAGCTCTGCATGAATTTATTACTATTAGAGATAATGGTTTATGTTTGTTGGATCATGTCGGTCAGATAGTGCATCTGTTTCTCCGGTGACCGTTCTCCTTGAATTTTTGTTTTAGATAGCTCAACCTGCTGAGTTATAAGACTATCCAATCTTGGACCAAGTTTTCTTTTTAGTTCCCAGGCCTTCAACCTTATCCTTTCTTTTTCTTTCTCCAGATTCTCTAACTTTTCCTCAAAAACTACCATTTCTTGTTCAAAAACTGAGGTAAGTTTTGAAGAACCTATCATGTTGTTTGCTATGTCATCTATCTTCTTCTGTATTTTCTTAATCTCCTCATCAATACCTTCAGTCAGGTGGTGAGGTTTGCAAGCTTCTCTATACAGTTCCTTATATTCCAAAATTGTTGAGTTAAGTACCGGTAATAAAGAATCCATGTGCTCAGTACAGTCTTTGATAGTTTTCTCAAAGAATTCACCTTTTTCTTCATTTACTCTTTCCTTAATAGTTTCCTCATTTATTTTATCTATAGTTAGAACATTTGAAGCAATACATTTGGACAGTGTGTCCAATTTACCTAAAGAATCATCAATATGATCTATCTTACAGGTTGGTGTAATCATCTTCAAAATAGGCAATGTGTCATCAATGGCCTTAAATGCTAAGGCATTGCAATCTGTTATCCTCTTTATTGAATCCAAAAGAACATTTGTTACATTAGTAGGTCTTAATTCTCATGTGGATGTGCTTGGTTTTGTAATAACTTTCCTTTCAACAGATACTTGCCTAATTACCTTAACAATTTCTTCCTTGTTACCATCATTCATTTCCTCTTTATTTACAATTTCTGTCGGTTTCTCAGTCTGTGTATGTACCTTTGCTTTTGCTAGTTTCACAATGTTAGTTTCTTTAGCCTCTGTCAGTATCTCGGTGTTCTGAGAGTCAACAGTGTGTGTCGGTGACTCAGAGATCTCAATGTTCTTAGCATCGACTGTCTTAACTTCTGCAATCTCTTTATCCACAACAATATTAAAATCTTGTGTATCTACATTCATAGTGAAAAGAATTTCAGAATCCGGATTAGTATCATTATGTGTTATTTCTTCAGTCTCCTTATCCGGTTGACTATCCATATGTACCGGTGTCCCTGTTGTTATTGGTGGGGTGTCCTGTGTTGGTGGAGGAAGGTTATCTGTGACCTTTATAGCAGGTACACTACCAATTTTACCTTTACCTTTGTCCTTATCCTTTTGATATACCTTTGCAAAAGACTTATCCATTTTCTGTCTACCCCTTTCTTCTTTCTTTTCCTTTTCAATAAAAAATATATCCCATTTGTTTGCAGTTTCATTAGCTATTTCTTTCACTCTCCCAGCCATTAGGATAACATGTCGGTGTCCACTCACAAAAGCTGACCGGTTGGCTTCAGAAATCAATTCATCAATTTCCTCTCCAGAATTTACAGGGTGAACAGCCAACAATGCTTCAACCTTTAACTTTTTATCCAATTCCATCACTGACATTCTTTTAGCCTCTAATCTTAGGTACAAGTCATTCAACAAATCATCTACAACTTCAATCAAAAATTTCTTATAGATGTCTAGATGCAAAATAATACTAGCCTCTATTGTCTCCTTGTTAGAATCCTTGTAAGAATGATACAATTTGTTCACATTACTAAGATTACCTTCTTGTGTTATTTCATTTATCAATTCCTCCGGTGTAAGGGTATTTGCTGCCTTAGGTTCATGTTTCTTCTTTAGATTTAATTTCTTCTTAGGCTCTCTTACAACTTGTTGCTTCTTCCTTAATGTTCTTGTTCTTTTAGGAGAAGGAGAATGTACGGTGAGGGTTTCCTCTTCTTCCTTTCAACTCTTTTTAACTCTGTTTCCTTACCACTGTGTGTATCCGAAGAAGTGACAACCGGTGAAACATGAGCTACCGGTTCCAATCCTTCCAGTTCACTAGTAGAAATACCACTTAAGTTCATTGCATTTTCCTTAACTTCTTTAGCCATTTTGGATGCATCTCTAATGAATTTTTCTCTTCTTTTTCTTTGCTTCTACATCGAAACAACACTCTCAATAGTATCAGTATTTCCAAAAATCTCTTCAGACGGTTAAATAGGTGCATCAAGAAGTGTCTTAGCGTATGCTTCTATAATATTAAGATCAACTTCATATCCCATCTCTGTTATCCAAATAGTTCTAGGACTAATAGCTTCCATCCATGTTTCATCTTGTTTGATTACAAAACATATTTGCTTGTCATACTTATCCACAATGCTCTGTGGTAACCTTTCTCTAGCCTTCATTTTGGTTTGAAAGTTTTTGAAATAGGCTTTTACCATGTCATCACTATTAGTACCAATATCGGTAATAGCTTCCATGATTTGTCTGCCTACCAGGATGTCATATGCAAAGTCCTTATGACCAATGTCAGGTATCTTTTTTGTGAAGTAAAGCATTAAACACACAAGTAGGTTGCCAAAATGGAATGTTCCCTTCTTGTCGCCCTTAATCTTCTTCAAGGTATATATCAGTTCATCCTTAAGCCATCCACAGATATCAATTCTAGCATTATTCTTAACCATCTCATATGCACTATGTATACACAAGCTATAAATTGAGTTTAATCTATTTTCATGTGTAACTCTATATCCAAATACCATGCTCACATATCTCACATTTGCATCAGTGATATCATTAACCCTAAGAGATCTGTTGTTAGATGTAGCTCCGGTTAGGTCCATAACACCCTTGTTATGTATCTTCTTTGTTTTGTCGGGCCTACTACCGATTGAGGGTAAACCAGTAACTGCCTTGATTGCTTCCTTAGTTATTTTACAAATAAAGTCTAGCCACATAAACTCACCATGAACTTTTCTCAGTACAAGACGAACTACCTCCTTTGGAAATTCAGGTATGTTCAAAATTTCAACAAATCCTAAGTCTTCTACAATTTTATGCTCCGGTTTAACTAGACCTTGTTCATCAGTAATAACATCATTGTACATGTTCTTCAAATCATCAGTCCTTAAATTTTCTATGTTGCAGTGAATATAAATTCTTGGGTCTTCGGCAAAAGCAACTCCCTTCAGAATCTTAGAAAAGGCTCTGATGGAATAATCTTGCTTAGCAATCTTAGGAATGATTTTAAACATGGGTCTAGGGCGCTTAATGTTTTCTACCACCGTAGGGTTTGCAATAAATTCAGGTACAGAAGATGAAGTAGCCATGATACTGAAATAAATACCTTTTCTGCAAGTGAAATCCTCTTAATTGCCCTGAAAATGTCTTAGCTGCTTCGCCTCTTGAATGCCTTCACTCAATTCACGCTCTTCGAATGCTTGGATTCTTTGTAATTTGAAATAAGGGTTTTTCGTGCTTTATAACCAAAAAGTTTTCCAACAACTGCATTAAATGATTGTCGATTAAGTGAAATCTTAACATATCTGTCAGTAAAGAAGAAATGTGTCTTCTTACCATCAACCAAGGCTAGAATGCATGATTTTCAATTTGCTGCCATACCCCCTAAGGATTTTTCTTTTAGTCAGATGAAGAATTTCCTACCGGTGGAGGGTTACTCTGTTCTATCGGTGTAGAGATAGATTCATCAAATCTCTGATCTCTCTTCTTAATCCATTGTTTTGAAAATTCTTGCTTTATTTCATTTACCTTTTCTTTTCCCTTTCATTAGATCCTTTACTGTTCGCCAGTATAGTCTTGCTTCTACAAAATTTTGCAATATGCCCAATCTTGTTACATGCATAACAAGTTACATTATTTCTCTGAATAGCTTTTCCATATCCTTGACTGGTTTGTGTTCTGCATTGATTAGATAAATGTCCAAATCTACCACAAACATAGCATTTCACATTCATTCTACAATTTTCCGAGTTATGACCAACTTTATTGCATTTGGAATATTGACCGGTGGGTAAATTTGTATTATGATTATTTCTAAATCTGCACTGATTTTCTCTATGACCAAACTTGTTGCAATTAAAACATTTCCCATTGAATTTATAAGCATTAGGTTGTCTTACCAGTTTGCTATGATCTTGATTGTTTGCAGTCCTAGAACTTTCTCCATGTTCAAATCCAAGTCCAACTGTATATCCATCAGGTTTTTGTCTTTTCAGCATGTCATCAAGCCTTTCAGAACTTTTCTTGAACTTGTCTTTGTATTCCTTTGAAGTGTTCAACTCATTTTCTAGAATCCCAACTTGTCTCATAAGCTCCTCTTTATCATGTTGCATGTGAATCAGATCTGTCTTTAGCATATCATTTTCATGACCAAGTCTCAAATTTTTATTTGCTCCATCATTAAGTCTCATAGTCAAGTCTTCTTCATTCTTCTTCCTATCTTCAATATCCTTACATAGCCTCATGGTTAGATCTTGCATTTCATTCCTCATATTACTGTTCTCTTGCCTCAACTTCTTTGCAATATCTCTAAGAGTTTCATTTTCATCATCATCTTTTTGCATTTGCTCATGAAGTTCTTTCCTCTTGTTTTGTGCTATAACCTGGTTCTCCTGAAGTCCTTTAATGAATTCCTGGGCAGTCCTCAGATCATCTTCAAGTTTGATATTCTTCAATTTTTCTACATCAAAATCTTCAAGAGCTCTTTCCAACTGTTTTCTCAAACTCTCCATCAGTACAGGTTTCAGAATCTTCCTCAAGTTGTTAGGCTTTTGCAAATAGAGGACCAGGATCTGATACCAATTGTTAGATGCAATAACAGTCCCAAAGACACTGAGAGGGGGGGGGGGGGGGGTGAATTAGTGTCTAGTCGGTTGATGGAATATTTGAACTTATTTATAACTTTGTAACCCAAATTAATGTACTGGTAAACAAGTAATAGTGCAGTAAAGAGAAATAATAGAGAAAACATAAATGCACACCATAACACAAGATATTTTGGCAAGAAAACTTGGTATGGGAAAAACCTCGGTGGGATTTGTGACCCACAATATTTACTCACTAGCCAATATGAATAAATATTACTTACAATAGGGGCCTGCACATGCAAGAAGGCCAATAGCCTAGAGAACACCGCTTAATGAAAGAGGCTCATTGACTACAATATGGATAATTAAATCCAAGATAATGTACTGCTCAAAATAGCATCTCCAATGCTTGGTTCAGTACCAGTTTAAGCTTTGTCAGATACCTTAACCAAAAATCTTTCGCTATCTTTTACATAACCACTTCATACATTCACTATATCACCTTCTTATATATTCTATATATCATTATTGCAAAATGATCTATAAGATCTCATACATATATGAGTCTTTTACAATACATCATGTCGGCTTACAAAAATTAATTACATTCCAATACAATTCACATAAATAAAAATTTGTCTCATGTCAGCCTAAGTGTCGGTATACTTCATTGTCGGTGTAATCTGGATGCCGGTGAATGTACCTGTCGGTGCCAATGGATTATGTTTGTGTTGCCAGTGAACGTGTAGAATCTTGGTGCCAGTTGGTTGCCATCAATGACAACATCAACCATTCTCATTTGAGTGTATAATGCCAACAAAAAAAGCCACCAGAATTGATAACCGAAACACTATCACCAGAATAAGAAGCCTAAGGCCCATTCTCTCTAACTTTAGGGGTTTCAACAGGAGAATCTTGCACAGTTTCAGCAACCCCACCATTTGTGACATGTAGAGAGAATTCCCCTAGATCCTGTGATTCCATTACAACCACCTCAGAAAAAATCCTATGTTGTGAAGATTTTTTCTCAATCGTATAATGTTGTTGAGAAGCACATTTCCACCATGTAGTCATCATTACCTTTTTCTCAAATCCATATTGTGCAGCCACATGACCTATTTTAAAACATCTTCTACATCGGAAGGGAATCCCTTCATAGTCCAAAGATTGAACCCATGAACCCTTAGAAGATTTGAGTAAAATCTCAGAAGGCATCCCTTTTGAAACATCTATTTCAACCAATATATAGGCAAAGGTGGAGTGAAAAATATCAAAGGATTCATCATCCACCATAAAAAAATATCCAAGGGCATCACCCACTTCCTTTAAAAGAGAATCGACCCATAAATGAAGGGGGAGATTAGGAAGTCAAACTTAAATTGGGATCTTATTAAATGTTTCAGAATAAGGGTTGAAATCAGAGTGCCAAGGCTTAATCATCAACAAAAAATTGTCCTCCTAGCTACAAAAATGATCGTTTCTATCCTAATAATTATCAAACTTAGCAAAAAAAAAACCCTTATCCATGGGGAAAATATGAAATTTATGAGTAATAATAGGCTCCCAATGTTCTGAGATCCAGATGTGCAGCTGAGGGAGGGAAGGTCAAAAACCCCTAAATCGATAGATCACACCATGTAAGGAGAGAATAGAAGCATTATGATCTATTTCCTCTGTCATCTCTGCTTTCATATTAACAGAGATGGCATTAGCAACAGGAATGAACCCACCATATGACCTTGTCTCCCTATCTGTGACCTCAGTGCTTCACCAAGCTACCTTTGCCCAACAGACACAGTCGTGTATGAGATCTTACCAGCGGTAGAGGCATAGGGGCATGCTGAAACATCCACATCGCCAACCAAGGAAGAGCTCATGCCACCAAAATCCTCCATAAGAATGGTGAAGGTTGAGGGTTGAGAAGCGCCATCACCAGATTTTGAAATTTCCCCATGGGCGGGAAGAGTCGTCGTAGCGTGAAGCACCTGTTGTTCTCAAAATCTGATTCCCTTCAATGCCCTTAGAATAATATGATCTAAAATGGGTGCCGAGAAGACATCAAGGATAAGGAGATTCCAGAGACAACATATGACAAGGTTTGGTTAGACCTTCTACACTTCGGGCTTTTCTTAGAGCCCAGGTGGGTATACCTTTTGTGAATTAACTTCACACTTTTAAACAACAAATCCACAGCAAACCAGTCCAGAAAACCAGTGGATTTATTCACCTTGAAAGCAACTGAAAACAAAGGATGAAACAATACTTAACTTCAGCATATTTGATCAACAAAGCATGCAATAAACAGCTTTGATTAATACCAGTGCCTTATCCAAAGTTACAGAGTCACCTAAACTCAAATAAAACTCCTGAAACAAAATATCTTTATGCTTCCCATCAGCTTGGTTTTCACTAATCCTTGCAAATGCCTAACACCTACAAGAATTCAATCACTTCAAACTAAACTATGGTCCTCAAAATTCAAAGTTTCTCCCAAAGAATTTACTGGTAAGAGTGACTATGCATATTTAATTTCCCTCCTAAAGAGAAAGCTAAAAAAAAACACCCATACTGAGATTGCCTTACAATTTCAATCAAACAGAAAAATCCTGGATTATTCAGAATGAAAACAGTAAATAAACTTGTGGACAAAATTGAAGACGACACAGAGTTTTACTCAAAACTAACGGCATTGACATTCATTTGAAGAAATTTTACAAAAATTCTGATTCTCCATTTGAACTTTGGAAAAGCTCAGATAATATTTCTGCAGAGTTTTCTTACAAAATTTTGTGATCCCTTCCCCTCTAGTCCTGGTATCCATTTATAACAACATGGATGCACAAAGCTTCAGACTTCTCGAGGAGAGTTTGTTACAATTATTTCCAAAATTGATGAGGTTACAATTTTTATGTGAAACAGTTATGCGCTCTTTTTAGCCTCTGCAGTCTGTTCAACAGGTTGTTCAGTTGCAACCTCTTCTGGCTTTTCAGGGGCGCTCTCCAACTGCTCCGGATCATGAGTGGAATATTTAACTTCCCACTCATTATATGTCTCTTCTATCGGCCATGAAAAATTAATCACATCATCTTTACTTTTAGTCAACCTTTTCCAAGAATTTCTCAGTTTGTTGACTTCTGAATTAAGAAAACTATAGTGTGACTTAATTTTTTCTATTTCCTGTATTGTTATAACAAAGAAAGAGGTATCATCAAGATCAATGATTCCCTTTACCCTTGCTGACAATTTGACTTCTATCTCTTTAAGCCATATTTGCTTATCTTTCAACTGATCTGGATTGGCAAAAATTCCTGGGAGCAACTCACAAACTTGATCAGTGTATTCCTTCTTAAGCAATTTAACCCTTCTTTCCACATTATCCACTTCTGTTGCCAATTGCAATAAGATCTTAGTGATATCAGAAGTGGATTTGATAATGGGGTTAGCTCTTGCTTCATCACAGGAAACACACATGAACTCTAAGTCTTGCTCCCTAGGCCTCCATCTGTCAAAAATGGGTGTCAAAATGGCCTTATCTCTCCTTAATTCATTCCATATCTCCATGATCTTTCCCACACTATTGTGAAGCAGTGAGGCATTTATAGTGTCTGCAAAACTGGAGATTGTGGCTTTTATTTTCTCCTCATACTTCCCCGCATAAAAGGCCCGAGTTTGCTTTAGGTTCTCGAATTCTTGGGGAGTTATCTCAATCATTTGAGAGCTGGAAGGCGCAGGAGATGGTGGGAGCTCAATAATGGGGCTAGTAGGTGGGGGTCTTGCAGGAGAAGAGGCGATCATCAATGTTGAAGACTCACCTTGTTGGCATTGTCCCATCAGCTGGCTCTGCAATTTGGCAATGATGCTATCTTTGCCTCTTACCTCCTCCTTGACACTGTCATAGGCCTTCAAAACTGTTTCCAATTTAATTTGGAGGGCCTCCTTTTCTTTGGCTTCCTTTTCAGCCACTGCAACACTGAATTTGGCAGTCTCTAACACAGTGCTAGCAGCCTCTACTACCCCTGTACTCTCTACTCTTTTAATCATCAATTCACCAAGGTGACTTGTCCCTGAGGTGTCTTTACCTTTCTTGTCCTCATTTCTTTTGAGGGACCACATGACTAGTGCAGCATTGTCCTTACTGAATGTAACCCCTTCCATGGGTTTAGTCTCTTTTCTTACTGCATCTAGCACCAGAGCATCAACAATATTCCATTCTGGTAAAATGAGCACTCCAGCTTGTGCTACTAGATCCCTTCCCTGTTCAGGAGTGATGGTTTTGAATTCTTCCATCATCTCCTGTTTTATTTCTTCCTCCACTGAGGCTGGATCTTTATTAGGCTACTCTACCTTTTTTGCTTCACATCTAGCATTATATTTATCTATATGCTGCTTCCAGATAAATTGCATGAATGCTTCAGATGTGACAAAGCTATCATCAGCTAAAAAGGCACTACTGGCCTTCTTTATCTCAGGATCCCACTCCTGGCCTTTAAGTTCAGTTGAGGTGATATCCATTTGTGCTTCAGTGGGCTCTTCTGGCATCCCTTCTTCCACCTCATCATAAGTGTATGCAATCTCTCCCAAGCTGCCCAACTGAGAGAGGTATTCAGTTGCTGCTTGTTCATCTCCTATGTGGATAGGGGATTGGGATGGGGAATACAAGGTTGTATCTGATTGCACTTCCTTCCCCACCCTTTGCTTCTTTGGGCTATCCTGGATGTCAACGACATCTTGTACCTTCCTCTTTCCTTTGGATGAAGAGGGCTCCCCTGTTGTAGACACCAGCACACTGTAACCTGATTTCTTATGCAGGGTGTAGTCACCAGGAGGGATTGCTTTAGTGGAAGCTGACTTGCCTAAAATCATTCTTGCCTTTTCAGTGTTATTCTTAATTACAGCTTCCCTCTTCTCCTTTAGTGTTTGCATCACATCTTCAAAGCACACTATCAAAATTTTTATTTTCTCTTCCAATGGGAAGAAGCTAGACAATGGGTCATAGCTTGCATCAAATTGATGCACAAAATCCAGGGCTTTCTTGTAAGCCACCCATTTTTCTTTCCTCAACTCCTGTTCATCTAAATCAAATTCATTCTTGATGAGGTCTTCAGGAAAGTGGAATTGATGAGGCCTACCTCTGCATGCTACCTTCTTCCAGAACACACCATTGTAAAAGTCCTCTGGATCAGCACATCTGGACACTGCAGTGGATAAATGGTAGGGTTTGAGGAAATCCTCAAAACAATTCCAGCCTCCCTTTGTAATTACAAATTGGTGGGCTACTGTAGCTGCAGGGAAAATTGTCCCTTTACCTCTGCCTGTTAGCTCTGCCTCTCGTAGGCCACCAATTTGTCTAAGGATCTCAGCTGTTCCCACTTTGAGGGGGACCTGGTAGGGTAACAAAAATGGGGTGCCTCTGAAACCAAAAACTCTGAAAACTGTGGAGACTGGATATAAGTACATATCACCCCAGTTATGAACTATCTTGATATTCTCTGCGAATTCTTTTGGCCTTAAGAATTCCAGAAGAACCTTGGGGACTCTTGGGTTATCAGAGCAAAGGAGAGTCCTTATTTTGGATGCAAAATATTTATCGAATTTTAGAAAACTAGCATCCTCTCTGTCCCATGACAACACAGTACTCCATAGTTGTACTGGCATCTTCTCTCCTTCCTTCTCTTTTACCAGGTCCATTCCACTGGCGAAATAATCACCACCTTTGAAGAGAAAAAGGTGCATCAAGAGTGAGTACCATCCGAATGGCCTATCCAGCTTCCCATTTTTTATTCCTATCAACCCACCATGGATAGCATTGGCAACATAAGAAGCATAATCAAATGTAATAGCAAGAGAAGGATTCAAAATTTGAACAATCATTAACAAGTAATGGTTTGGCATATTTGATTCAGCATCCTCTCCTAGAACTTGGCAAAGTGCCCAATACATCCCTTTCGCCCTCAAGGTAAACATACTCAATGAAAAAGGCTCTTGCGTGTTGGGCCCTACAACTGCTAACCCTCCTATTTTCAGAAAAAGTTCTTTAAGAGGCCCATTCCTAAGATGACTCCTCTGTGCACTGTACACCTGGGCTAATTGTGTGAAGTTTATGGGTTCCAAGAAGTTTGTAAACTCACTGAGCCCAAACGTTGTTCTCAGTTCTTCTGCATTGATTTCCACGAGGGTTTTCCCATTTACATCCCGGATGCACCTTGTGATTGAATCATAATTTAATGCCATTTGGGTTAGCAAGTCTGTATCCATGAATACTCCTGGGACTACTAATTTCCCAACATCTAGTTCCCAAACACTGTTTTGAGGAGCAGGAGAATTTCTCATTCCAAATCCGACTCTAAACAGCCCCAACCCGGACATTCCAACCTGTGGGTCTCTCAACCAATTACCTTTGTCATATAATCCTTCTCCAATCTTCAGACGGGGAGCCCTGGGTACTAACTCTTTGGCCTTAGATGCCTGGTTAGTTGACAGCGTCAACTGCTCTAAAAAGTCATCACACACACTTCTTTCTAAATAATCAACCTTGCCAGAAAATTCCCTTTTAGGAGCCATTTGAAAATGCAACAAGATGAATATCACTTCTTAAACACTCCTGTAACACGAGAATAATTTCACTTATTACACCACACAAGAATAGCTGCAAAATAAGAAAGAACCTGATGCTTGCTTGAAGGAATTCGCTCTGCAACTGATTCACCTTCTCTGTATTTGAAAAAGATAACTCTGCGTTATTCTTCTGCAAAATCTTTTAAAAGATATCTACACTTGGTTGTTAGGAAATCAAATGCTTGTACTCTGGGCCTTAACTATAACATTGATTCCGCATGCTTCGGCCGTCCCTTCAAAATCGAATTCATACGAGAATTCATATTTTAGCTCCAACGGGTCGCAGCCTTCCTGCAAGTTTAATTTCATTTTGACGGCTTTGTCTTTAGTCTAGGTCCCGTCTTTCTATTGGCTACATAATACCATGCGGCATCCGACCATTGGCATAGAAAATCCCTTCGCATTCTGTTTTGATACTGGCCGAATGTCTCCCTTTATACTGTGGCGGGCCCATATTTTCCCTTTTTGGCCATGTCATCATCATGACACGTGGATGGCCCTCGTTAACTCTCGCTATTTCGCGGGTTTAAGAAGTGAGCACCTCACCCTTGCGAAATAGCGCCGACCGTCGGATCATCCTTCAAGTTGATCACCTTTTAATCCTTCGAAAAGGTCCTCAGGAATGGTGGGCTCGCTGAGTCGTCACTAACACCTGGCACCTAGTCACCTGCTGTGCTGATTTGTCGCTCTGTCACTGGCCAGAAGAAGAACCATGGGGGGTCCCACTTTCGTCTCAACAGGTCTGTCTCTTATGTCATCATCAAGACACGTGGACGACTGATATTCATTCTCGCTATTTCGCGGGTTTAAAGGGTGAGCACTTTACCCTTGCGAAATAGCGCCGACCGTCAGATCATCTCTACAGTCGATCGGTATTTAACCCCTTAAGAAGGCTCTCAGAGATGGTGGGCCCACAGACACGTCATGGACACCTGGCGCCTTGTCACTTTCGGAGATGACTTGTCAATTTTTCATTTGCTGGAAGGAGCCACAGGGTCTCAATAAATTGTAAGAGCTGTCCCTGCCAGGTCATCTCCACCTGTGAGCCGACTCATCTTTGGGGCCCACTTTTGAACCCTTGGTCCTGACCCGCTGACTGTGGTGACTTGTGCCATGTGCTACCTTTTAATACGCCAGAAGAAAGCCACGGGGCTCCAACTACCTCTGACAGCTATACCTTTTACTTCCTCTGTCATGACACATGGACGGCTGACATTCATTCTCGCTATTTCGTGGCTTTAAAGGGTGAGCACTTAACCCTTGCGAAATAGCGCCGACCGTCGGATCCTTTCTCAAGTTGATCAGCATTTACTGGGCCCGACACTTTAGAATGAAATAATACAAGGCGAAATTTTTTCAAATAATCAACATAACCGCCTAGGTAAATAACAAGGGGGGACACTTCCTACGACCCCACGACCCATGACTTAAGTGAAATAAAGTAACGACAGAATAGAAACCAGAGGGCTTAATAAGGAAAGAGTCTAAAAAATTAAAGCCCTTAAACCCCTAAGGTTTAGAACAAAGCTGAAGCACTTAGGATTACACCTCATTCGGAAAATTTTCAAGGTACCATAGCCAATTATGGGGAAAGAAGAACCCAATTTTAAAAACAGTGATAACAGCACCATCTCGACGCCCCTTCACTATTTGTCATACCTTTAGTTCAACTTTATCCAAAGTTATATTGCTTATTCACTATGATTTAATTAATTTACCCAAAGGCATTTTGATCTAAGAGGATCTTCATCACTCATATCACAAATCTCAATCTTGTTCAACTATCTTTACAATTTCATTTGCAAGATCCTCTTCCTAGGCATCACTCATGATTCAAACTACAAATCATAACTCTACATCAACATTACTACATAGCTCAACTTATTATTGGTGATCTTGAGTAGTTATGATAGTTTCAATGAGAATAAGAATAATCATGCCCTACTAACAATTCATAGTCTTTCATCTTGTATAAATATGTAAATAACCACTCTTTATTAGAATAGATAGTCAGTTGAGCAATAGGGAGACAAACCATGCATATGTTCTAATAGCTCATATATAAAATTAAATATACTATAATCTTGTTATTATAGTTCTAGTTGTTTGTTGTGTGTTCTTCTTGTTCAATGGTTCTATGAATTATATTCATAAATCCTTTTCATAACTCAAATTGACCACACTTATAACTCAATTGAATCTATTTAATTGGGTTGCCCACTTGGATTCACAACTAGGCCCCAAAACATTGGTTTCAAAGCAACCTTACTTAATGTCATTTCAAGTGATAATAGGGTGATAAATAAATGTCTCTATTTGTATGCTTACTCACATGAGGTATATATGTAGGAAGTTAGGGCTTAAAACATTTGACCATTAGTCATACCTTCTTTCACATCCTCACATGGGAGAAAAAATGTTACCCATGTTGAAACTACAGATGTAATAGATAATGATATAGCTTTGCAAAGATAATCAAAAGAATTAGAGAAACTCCATGCACACAAAACAAAAAATATCATTGCTTAGTTTTTACAACTTTCATACAAGTTCAAAAGCTTACCAATTCTCAATAACCATTTGGTGGTTATACACCGTACAAGATACAATTCAATGTAGACATCTCCATTATTCAATACAAGATAGATGTGAATACCTCAAATAACGATCTTAACCAGATATGTTCAAATGTGTGGTTAAGGAATTGTTTGATGAAGATAAGATCATATTTTCTCCTTCACAAAAACATTTCTAGTTGTTTTCAGGTTGCTTGATGGTTCTTTAGACTTTGGTTCCTTGGCGGAGGATTGGTTGTGAGGCCTATTTGGCCCACTTCTTGGTTTTGTTGTTTCTCAAGATCGAGGCCCTTCCTCTATTGTTTTAATAAATAAAAACTAGAATTGAAACCATATTTTAACATATGTAGCTTTTTTTATGTTATATAAATGGGATTGATGAAACACAAAAAACAATGATAATGAAATGATATTTAAATATTGAAATATAAAATTTAGAAAATCAAACCCACCACTAACTAATAAAAGTTAATTTTACATCTATACAGGAATGCAAAGATTACAAATACTATTTACACTTAAGATATGTGAATTGGAATTAGATTAAAATTTTAATCTCCACAAGATTCTTGACATGAAAAGTAGCTTGTAGAAGTTGCTTAGATATCTACCTTTTTCCACATGTAGATAGATGGATTGAAATTTGAGTTTGATGTTCAAGTCAGTTCTCTTGACTTGATAATTCACTTTCATTGTTCAATATAATAATAACTAGCGGTTGGACCTAACAAAGTTCCAATGTGTAATGTCGATAGGTATGTGGAAAATATTTATTCTATGAAACTCAAAATAACAACCTGAAATATTATTTTTATCATTTTATATGACTTTTTAAAATAATTTTCATTAAATAATATATCTATAATCAAATGAAAAAATAAAAAAAAAGACAATTTACTCATTTCATTAGTATGTGGCTGCGAAGAGGCACTAATAACATATTATTATTACTAGTGCGTAACATAGGGAGTCGCGTCTCTAATATTTAGTGAATGATTCAACTTATTAAAGAAAAAAAAGTAAAACGTTAGCACACTATCATCTGCAGATTTATTTTATACTGCTAACAAGTAATTAACCGGATTTTTTTGCTCTCCCATTCATGAAGTTTCTAAATTTAACAAGAAACTAAAGTAATGGAATTTTAAATTCCCAAAGGCAACTCGCTCTGATTCTCCAAATACAATATCTGGTAAGAAAGGAACTGTAAGCTGGTACCAACTTCTGAGTAATTGAAATGCCAAGAACCAAGAACCAAGAACCAAGAACCTCCCATCCATTGTGCCTTCTCTTTCTCCTTCAGACTTTGCCCACACGAAATTCCACCTCTAGTTACACTTGACAACACTTGCACTCCCTTATTCCACTGATTTCTTAACCTTCCTCACTTTTTGTACTATGTAGTGAAGGTTATTCATGAGAAAGAGGTACGACAGAACCACATCTTTGTACCCATCACATTTCTTCACGAATTCTTTAAATATATTAACTAGATAATCATTCATCTAATCATTAATTTGGTTATTTTTCTTCATAGGTTGTGAAGATTGATTTATATTATATTATAATTAATACTATATACACACAATTCAATTAATATTTTAATCAACATAATATCTCATATCATTGAAAAGTTGAAATCATTCAAATTCTGATTTCTACAAATTCAAATTTAGCTATACTATCAAGGATTTGGTTATTGAACCCAAAATTATAATTGTGAAAGCTCTTTATCAATAGTTTTTTTTCCTCGGAAATAATAAATATTTATTGTAATGAACAAACTCATCTTTAATCGTACTGCTCACAGTTGCTCCAAATATTAATTAAAAATAGAGTTAATGTAAACCCTAATACCTATAATATTCAAACTATTCTCCACCCTAACTTTGAATTGTTATCAGATTTTTTAATATTTAATTAATTTAAATTAAAAATCTGTGAATTTTCTTTCACTAATACAAAAAATTAATTCCAGTCTTGTGAGACAAGAAAAGAACCCTAATCTGATTACTCACAAATGTTACAACATACAATTCATATCTCAGGAATCATACTAATGACAATAAAGGAACCATTAAAAAACAAAGTCAGATTAAAATAAATGAGTAGGTCCTTCGCTACTAGGGATTGAAGGAGCAAGGAAGGGCGTTCAGTAAGCTTCCTTGCGCCACATCACATGGCAGTAGAGAAGCTCGATTCTCGGGAGGAAGGGCCGAAAAATTTGAAACAAGAGAAAAAACCATCGGCAAAGGAAAATAAAGTTTTTCACTGATTGAATGACCAAGGAAGGATCCATCCTAGATGAGAATACTTTCTTTTAACTAGTTCATTCTCGAGCTACCGATGGGTGAAAACGACTAATAGGTAGAGATGCTACAACATTGTCCACCTACAGCGAATGGAGACTCCTCCTAGAATAACTGACAGACGCAGAATTTTATGACGTGAGACAATTCCGGTGGAGGTGCAACCCCCACAGGGAGTTGCGTATCGGCAAATTAATTGTATCAATGTACTATATATCTCTATCATAAATTAAATGTAGTATAAAGTTCAATAAACGAAGACAGATAGATAAATCATCCCTACTACATGCATGAATAGAGAAAGTTGGTGCTTTGTTCCATAGATAACATGATAAATAAATGCAACATAGTTTTTTATTGATTTTATTGTAGCATTATGAGTCATTCATTTCACAAGCATCAGCATCAAAGAATATTATTTGCTAATTTGAGCAGTTATATCTATTAACATTCTATGATGATTATTAAAGAATTCATGTTTGTCATAAAAAATATTCACATTATATCTTTATGTTTTTTTTCTATTTTTTTTAAGGTAAACAACCACATACTTGTTTAAAAGATTTAATTAACTTTTTTCTATTTTTTTTAATTGTTGGATTTTCTTTCATTTAATAACAAACACAATCAAACTATAATCACTTTATTGCTATTTTATCATTTTAAATTGTTTTTATATAAAAATTAATAAATAATTAATTCAAAGAACGTTAATGGTAATTCATTTTTTATATGTAGAATCTATTGAGATCGTAATTTATTTTGCCTATCTTCTTCAACTTTATTCATGTCTTCTTCATCAATGTTATCAATGGTTTTTTCACATTGGTTTGATCAAGGTAGTGTTTCACATGATACGAATGCTTTTGATTGAAAGATGGAGAATAGTGGGCTTTTTTAGATTTTTTATTTCAGATTAATAGCTAGAGAGCAATGGATTACCCAAATTTTACAAATTAGAGAGAAATAGATTATCTAGCTATTACAAGTCAGAGAGCAATGCATTATCCATCTTTTAGAGAGGATGTATCACAATATCCATAAACTAGGAGTCAAATTGATAGACAAAGAGAAACAAATGATCTAGGCTTTGTTAAATTTGATATATATGATTAAGAACTTATGGCTCTCACCGGTAGCCCTAAGAGATAGAATTTATATACTAATATCTTTACTAATCCATATGAGACTATTTCAGAGGAGAGAGAATAATTAATAACTATTTCATATGAGAATAATTCTTACTTTTAATTCTATAATTTAGATTTAGAATATATTGCAAGAAATTTCACGACATATATCTACACATAAAAAGCATTCCAATTTTATCTAAGCAACTCTATCCACACATTTGAGAACCAAAATAAAAAAGGGAAAGAATGAAATCATACAAATTATGAATATGATTCACATATTATAAAGAATTTAAAATCCCTAAAATAGTTAGAGACGAGCTCTAATACCACAACAAAACACAAATATAGAGACTGCAACTCTATATGTCAATCATTGGCAATGCATAGAGGAATATAAAATTCAAAGAGACAAACAACAAGTTGGAGACATGAAAATTTCTTGATTCTATTAGATAAAAAATATATACTATTACAAATGATTACAAACTCATAAATATACTACTAGTTACAAATTTACTTGCAGTAGTCTATAGTTGCACCAACATGTTACCTAGAGCATAAGTGAGCTCTCTTGCATGCTACTCACTTGGAGCTCCACACACTGACCCTTATGTTTGGAGCTATTTGTTTCTCCCTACAAACACTTCACAAAAAACTATTTCTACAACAAAACATTCCTTTTTTCACCTAGAACTATTGTACACAAAATTTTCATTCACAACTAACTAATTTAGAAGACATTCTTCCCGTTTGTCTTGTGTTGTCCAAAATATTTTCCCACACAAAAAATTCAAATTCAAAATGACTTACCAAAATTAACATCACTGCAAATAGAAGTAACTCCTCTATTGCAATTTTGAGACAGAGATCCCAATGCAATCTTCCAATTGCTACAACTATGATGGTTGTTCCTAACAGATAGGTGAATGGGAAAGAGGCTCATAAAAAATCAAAATTCCAACACATATACCATTCAAGTCACCTTGTACCATGAAATTCATCGAGAAAATGGTAATTAAATCTTTCATTTTTAAGCTTTAGAAAATCTAAAATTGGTGTATATAAGAATTTCATATTATAGCCTCAAGACTTTCATCTTCAAGGCTTATTATTAGTGGGTTGCACACAATGAGATGACTAAGGAGATTAAGTAAGAATTTATTACATACTTGTCCATCAAGTATAAGACAACAAATAAATTGTGTCTATTAAAAACTATAATTAAAAACATTTATTTTGATACTTTCTTTTGTGTGGGGAATAATGAAAATAACCCTTATTATTATTTTTTATTAAGGATTAAATAGATTTTGAGGGGACTCAAAACCCTGTACAACAGGTTTTGGAGGGACCTGAAACCCTTGAATTTTGCAAGGATGAACTTGTTGGACATTGTTGCTACTAGGATATGTTGTTGTCATTGATGTCAACATATTCTTGCTTCGATGATTCTTGATTGGGTTATTGGGATTATGGTTTGGTGTATGGAGTATTTATAGTATCACTATATTCTTCTGTATTGGTTTTAGTGATCCGAGAAGCTTAATTGATCATATCAGATAATCCGATTTTGCAGTTTATTTATCTGATCAGTGCTTTGCAGAGTTCAGTATTTCCTCTGATATATTTTGATGTGATCGGATCTTGATTTAAGTCTTTAGGAGATCGTTTGTGATGGTCTTGTGTATCTTCATTTCATATGGTTCATGATTTGGTGCTCAGAAAGTTATCTTTCTTCGTGATAGTTGTTGTTGTTTGACTGTTCTTGAGTTTTAGATGTTGATCGATGAAGATTTGATAAGTGGTGTTGGTGCAGCTATTTCTGATGGTTCTAATGTGGTTGTTGGTGTTTCCTAATTGTGTCCTATTTTTACTAATGATCCACATTGATCATTGTGTGAGTTGATGGTGGTTTTGTTGAAGTGGTGATGTTGTTCATGTTATGCAGTTTTCTTGGAGGTGTAGTGTGTTGCGATTGATCTTGGCGTGATTATTGACAGTGATGAGCATTTGGAGAATTGAATTAGGTCCATGTTATGTCATGTATATCAATGTATTGGTCTGGTGGTCGATCTTTGTATTATATGATGTAATTTTGTATTTGTGAGTTGAGGGTTTAGCTGACCTTGTTGTCGAGGTTGATGAATTGTAAAAATAGGTGATATTGTCATGTAAATTAGGTGTCGTGGTTGTTTCTGTATTATCAGAGAGTGCTGTATATTTGAACAAGTGATTCATCCTTCTGTGTTGTGATTTAGCAGAAATTGGTGTTGCAGAGCAGACAATTGTGCTTAACCAAAACTGTCATAGGCATTTGGAGATGCTATTATTGTAGTTCATTCCTTCCAGATTGTAGTCTAAATCTTGTTGTAAGTCAGTGAGACTTCCTTGGGGGTTATAGCCTTTTGGGTCATTATCTTTTGAGTAGTGAGCTCTAGGTAGTGTGCCTGAATGCATGTGCATTCCCCATTGTAATATTTTCACATACTACTGCAGAGAATCATCTTATTGTAGGTAGTTTCCCATCGTGGTTTTTCCCTTAACCGGGTTTTCCACGTCAAAATCTTGGTGTTGTGTGTTGTGTTATCATCTTGCTTATCTTTGTTATTGTTGCAGTTTATCATATATATTTTGTGGTTAAAGTTTACATATCCAATGAAAATTGATTCACCCCCTCCCCCTGTTTTCCATTGTTGTTGCCAACAATTGGTATTAGAGCTAGATCCTTCAAAAGAATCTTAATCACTTGAGGAGATCTAAGATAGAAATTGGAACTAAGGTGTTACAAATGAAGATTCGAAAGGAGATGAATTTGTGTTTCTTGCCATTAAGGAATATGGAACAATACCTGTTGATTCCACTAGTTGCACTATTGAGGAAAAAACCTTAGTTGCTAAAGTTGAAGAAAAAGATGAATGGGTGATTGACAACAGTTGTTCACATTATATGATCGGTTATAAAAGAAAATTTATGAGTATGGAAAGGTATGATGGTGGACTAGTGAGATTTGGAGATGACAAAGCCTGTGTGATCTGTGGTAGAGGTTCTATTTCCTTTGATGGTAAGCATAATACCGACGATGTTTTGTATGTTAAAGGTTTGAAGAATAATATTTTGAGTGTTGGACAGATTGTTGACAAAGGTTATGATTTACAATTCAAGAATGGAAAATGCAAGATCCTAAATGCCTTTGGTATAGAGATTACATATGGAACTAAGACTAAAGGTAATTTTTTCACTTGAATACTGGTGAGAAAAGTTGCTTGATTGCTCATATTGATGAAAGATAGTTGTGGCATAGCAGAATGTGTCATGTTAACTTTGACAATAATTAAGATCAATTCTACAAAAGTTGTTAGAGATCTGCCTAAGATTGTTGAGCCTGCTAATCCGATATGTAAGGAATGTCAATTGGATAAGAAAACAAGGATTTCTTTCAAGAGAAAATAGTATACATATGATGGATTGCTAGCTCTTGTGCATATTGACCTATGTGGACGTACAAATGTTAGAAGTGTGCAGGGAGACATATATTTTATGTTGCTAATTGATGATTATTCCAGGATGATGTGGGTTGTCTTTTTGAAGGAGAAATCTGAAGAATTAGACAAATTCAAGGTATTCAAAGCAAAGATTGAGACTGGGTCCAGATTGAAGGTGAAATGTTTGAGATCTGATAGAGGTGGTGAATTTTGTTCCAGTGAGTTTAATTCATTCTGTGAGAAGCATGGGATTAGAAGACAATTATCTGCTCCAAGAACCCCTCAGTAGAATGGAGTTGTTCAAAGGAAGAACATGATTGTCCTGGATGCTACAAGGACTATGTTGATTGAAGGAAATGTATAGAAGATATATTGGAGAGAAGCTATTAGCATTTTTGTTTACACGTTCAATCGAGTTCATATCAAAGGTGATACTAGTAAGACTCCTTATGAGTTATGGTTTGGTCATGTTCCTACTGTGAGATATTTCAGAATATTTGGTAGCAAATGTTATATCAAGAAAGATGATAACATAGGAAAATTTGATGCAAGAAGTGATGAAGGAATTTTCCTGGGATATTCAACAAAGAGAAAAGCCTATCGGTGCTACAACAATAGATTGAGAAAGATAGTGGAAAGTGAAAATGTGAAGGTAGATGAAAACCTTGGAAAAGAAATCAGAGCTTGCGGATATGATGATGGTTAGCACATTGTTTTGAATCCTGTTCAGACTAAAGAATCAAAGCAGAATGATCTGATAGAGACTATTAATCTGGATGTTGTTGCTATCGGTGGAGAGGTGCAAGAACCTAAAAATCAAAATGATCAGAAGACTTCGAGGTATTTAAGATTGAATCATTTAGAAAATCAGATTATTAGTGATACAAACAAAGGTGTGATGACTAGAAGAAGGCTAGCTGCTGAAGAGGTATGTTTGATTTCTAAAGTTGAACCTAAAGATGTTGTTGAGTCTTACACAAATGAAAATTGGATGAGAGCTATGGAAGAAGGATTAGATCAGATTGAAAAGAATAGCACATGGGAGCTTTTTCCTAGACCTAAAGATAAGAATGTGGTTGGTACTAAATGGGTATTCAAGAATAAATTGAATGAGGCTGGTGAAGTTGTCAAAAATAAAGCAAGACTAGTATGCAAAGGATACTCACAAAAAGAAGGGTTTGATTATGAGGAGAATTTTGCTCCAGTAGTGAGACTTGAATTTGTTAGATTGTTGCTTGCATATGCTACCTATAAAGATTTCAAGGTATATCAGATGGATGTCAAGTTAGGTTTTCTTAATGGTGATCTTGAGGAAGAAGTCTACATTGAGCAACATGATGGATTTTCATTATCAGATGATAGAGACATGGAATGTAAACTGAAGAAAGCTCTTTATGGATTGAAACAAGCCCCTAGAGCTTGACATGCTAGATTGGATAAGTACTTGTTGAAATTGGGATTTAATAAAGGGTTTGTTGATAGTAATCTATATTTTAAGATTGAGAATGATAACATATTGATTGTTGAAGTCTATGTTGATGATATTATCTTTGGAGGTGATGATAACTTGAGCATGAAGTTTGCTGGTGATATGTTGAAAGAATTTGAGATGTCTATGATAGGAGAGATGAAAATTTTGTTAGGTTTACTGATCTCACAGACTGGAAAAGGTATTTTTATATCTCAAACTAAATATGTGAAGGAATTGCTAAAGAATTTTGGATTGGATGACTCCAAACCGGTTGGAACTCCTATGGTGATTACTTGCAAATTGTCTAAAAATGATGAATCTCCAAAAGATAATCAGAGCTTGTATAGATCTATGGTTGGTGGACTGCTATATCTTACTTAGACTAGACCGGACATTATGCATTTTGTGTGCATGGCTGCTAGATATCAAGTTGATCCGAAAGAGATTCATTTCACTGTTGTAAAGAGATTATTTAGATACTTGAAGGGAACTGTGGATTATGGTTTGTGGTATTCGAGGAATGATGATTTCATGTTGTGTGCATACACTGATGCTGATTGTGCTGGTGATGTTGATGACTAGAAGAGTACATCTGGTGGTGCTTTCTTTTTGGGTAAGAAATTGGTTTCATGGGCTAGTAAGAAACAAAATTCGGTGTCCTTATCTACTATTGAAGTTGAATATATTGTTGTTGCTGGTAGTTACACTCAGGTGGTTTGGATGAAGCAAATGTTGAAGGATATCAGAGTTATATATGATGAGCCTACTGTCATATACTATAATAATTACAGTGCTATTAATATGTCAAATAATTTGGTGCAACATTCAAAAACTAAACATGTGTCAATCAAATATCATTACTTGAGAGAAAAAGTCAGTGAAGAGGAAGTGAAGTTGGAATATGTGTCTACAAAGAAAAAAATTGCTAATATTTTCACTAAGCCTTTGCCTATAGATACATTTGTCTATTTGAGAGACAAGTTAAGGGTATCCACCCCTCCTAATGAGAACTAGATGCATTGAGTTGCATCAATCCGATGGACTTCATGGCCTTATTCCTTTTATTCGAATTGATGAGTTGGTTCTGCTCCTCTGGTGGAGTAGTTTGGTTATGTGTTTTAAAGGGGGAGACGTTCATATGTTTTTCATCTAAGGGAGTGAGTTTGGTTTTCTGTTTTGAGATCTTTGGCATTGTTGTCAAAGGGGGAGAGAAGCATGTGAAAAACTATTTTATCTGCCCGATCTTAGGGGGAGTTTATTGGAGTTATTTTCTTTCTTTGCATTGATTATTTTTCACATTCATATGTTGTCATCAATGCCAAAGGGGGAGATTGTTGGACATTGTTGCTGCTAGGATATGTTATTGTCACTGATGTCAATATATTCCTACTTCGGTGATTTTTGATTGGTTTATTGGGATTATGGTTTGGTGTATGGAGTATTTATAGTATCACTATATTCTTTTGTATTGGTTTTGGTGATCTGGGAAGCTTAATTCATCATATCAAATGATCTGGTTTTGTAATTTTTTTATTTGATCAGTGCTTTGCAGAGCTCAATATTTCCTCTAGTATCTTTTAGTGTGATTAGATCTTGATCTGATTCTTTGGGAGATTGTTTGTGATGGTCTTGTGTATCTTTATTTCAGATGGTTCATGATTTGGTGCTCTGTAAGTTATCTTTCTTTGTGATAGTTGCTGCTATTTGAATGATCTTGAGTTTCAGATGTTGATCGATGAAGATTTGATAAGTAGCGTTGGTGAAACTATTTCTAATGGTTCTAATGTGTTTGCTGGTGTTTCCTAATTGTGTCCTATTTTTCTTAATGATGTACATTGATCATTGTGTGAGTTGATGGTGGTTTTGCTGAACCGGTGATGTTCTTTATGTTATGTGGTTTTCCTGGTGGTGTAGCGTGTTGCAGTGGATCTTAACATGATTACCGATGGTGATGAGTGTTTGGAGAATTTAATTAGGTCCATGTTATGTCATGTATATCAATGTATTGGTCTGGTGGTCAATATTTATATTGTATGATGTAATTTTGTAATTGTGAGTTGAGGGTTATCCGACCTTGTTGTCAAGGTTGATGAATTGTATAAAAAGGTGATATTGTCATGTAAATTAGGTGTCATGGTTGTGTTTGCATTATAAGAGAGTGGTGTATGTGCGAACAAGCGATTCATCCTTTCGCGTTGTGATTGAGAAGAGATTGGTGTTGCAGAGAAAACAATTATGCTTAATCAGAACTGTCATTAGGCATTTGGAGATGCTATAATTGCAGTTCATTCCTTCTGGATTGTAGTCTGAATCTTTTTGTAAGTCAGTGAGACTTCCCTGGGGTTGTAGCCTCCTGGGTCATTATTTTTTGAGCAGTGAGCTCTACGAAGTGTGCTTGAATGTATGTGCATTCCCCATTGTAATATTTTCACATACTACTGTAGAGTATCATCTTATTGTGGGTAGGTTACCACCGTGGTTTTTCCCTTAACTGGGTTTTCCATGTCAAAATCTTGGTGTTGTGTGTTTTTTTATCATCTTGCTTATCTTTGTTATTGCTACAGTTTATCAGATCCATTTTGTGGTTAAAGTTTGCATATCCAGTGAAAATTGATTCACCCCCCTCTCAGTTTTCCCTCATTATTATTGCCAACATAACCCACTTACAAAATTTTGCAACAAGATATAACACAAACAACCTACAACCAATCCACAAACATACAAAACAAACTAAGCATTAAGGAATTGGCTATAAAAGAAAAATGATGAAGCCATCGAAGACTAGTCATGCCAACCAAAGGGTTTTTCTAGGCTCCATTAACCTTAACATTGGGTTTTAACAAGGCTCCCAAGACCTTCACCTCCAATAATAAATAAGAATAGCATAATAAACTTATTGGAAAACTAGGTTTTAGAAAGGCTCCCAAAACCTTCAACTTGTGTTGAAACACAAGCATGTCGAACACCAAAATCTCATACTCCACCAAGGTCTCCACATATATAGGAAAAAAAAGATAGAGAAAAAGAAGCAAGGCCCCAACTTCCAACTTCACCCACTAGAATGAAATCACCCACCAACACCAAGGAAACCAAGGCCCCATGAAGCTACTTCCAACTTCACACACTAGGACATACTCCACCTTCCAACTTCACCCACTAGGACACACTCCACCTCAATAGGATTGGATAAGGGAAGGAGGAAGGAAATAAATTCAAATCCTTATCAACCCCACTAAAAGGATCTCCACCTCAAAAGGAGAATGATCTACCTAAATAAAAAGAAACACAAAGGAAAACTAAAGTTAAATCAATACAAGCTCTCAAAAGAGATCTAAAACCAAGACACCAAAGAGCTCTAACAATCCATACAAGGATGGACATCACCTCAAAACCCAAGATAACCCTTGATAAAAAATGGGATGCAACACCAAGAAAAGCTCCATAAAGAAAGGAATCCAACAACTCAAACATTGGAAAAACACCAAAGGCACCAACCCTCACAAAGTTGCCACAATGAAAAAATGCTACCCCTATAAAGAAAACTATCATGGAGGCCATCCCAAATGGAATAGGGGAACAGAGAAACAAACACTCCCAAGGAACAAGGGAGAAAACAACGAAACCCCCAAAATAGGATTTCGTGTAGCTATAGGTCGACATCAAAAGAGGAACTTCCAACTCCATAATGGCTAGGCAAGCCACAAAAAAGTACACAAGCATATGGAAATGGAACCCCAACAAACCCAAAATTGCACACTAGAAACCCCCAAAACCAACACCCAAAAGCATGGCATCTGTGGCAACCAAGGAAAAAACCCCAATCACCATGCAAAAGATCACAAGAGCAACAAAAGTACCACCACCTTATGCACCCAATAGATTAGCCATCTTAGCTAAAACCACGACACGCACCACTCACACCACCATATAAAAAACAAAACTTCACACCATATACTGCAGCCAAAGCCACTCCTCTAGAGGCAAAAACACCAATGCACAGAAAAGCATCAAATACAAAGAGGAAAGCATCCTTCAAGCCCATGATCTAGGGAAATAGGACCATGAACACTCTAGCCAACCCCACAAAGCCTCTCCCCACAGAAGAAAGCCAAAATATGGTAGAGACAACCAAACCCACGAGGAGAAAAGTCAACAAGGCTAGCAAAGAAGAAACACCAACAATATCCCCAACATCCTTAGAATCTCCTTCATCCTCTCCATCCTCCCCACAGATGGAACCCTTACACCTCTCCCACTTTTGCCTCCATTCATCACACTCCTAGTACCTATGACTTTTTTTTTAAAAACATCAAGATTGTTAGTACAATTATTCAATACTACACTTATTATTATTGTTAAAGTGTACATCATAATATGATCTTAAATTTGAGTGAAATGAAATGTATAGTTATCGTTTAAAGTAAAAATCATGGAAGTTAGAGGCTAGATCATTAAAGATTTGGTAAAATAGATCAAAAAAATATAATTTTAAAGAATTTTATATCTTTCATTCATTTGCATCTTATCATTTCCATTGTTTAAGTTAAATAACAAAAACTAGCAAGATTAAATAACTTGGTAAAATTTATATACATTAAATAGTTTAAAGTATGTTGGATTTCGTTTTATATCAAGATGAAGTTTTATTTAGGTGATGCAAGATAAAGCTCCCAAATCTTATCGAACAATAACATCACAATAATAAACTTAAAATCCAATTTTATTAATTTACGCACACAATAAATCTTCAGACTTGAATAATTTTAAACTGTTACTATTGAAAACTTGCAAGGAATTTAATAAAAATCAATAATATTCAATATTCAACCCCCTCTATTCATAATTGATCTCCCTACCTTAGCAATTATTTGTTTTATTGTCTCTCGTTAGCATTATGCCCCTTTTTCCATTAATGTGTGCTCAAAATTTTCTTACAATCGCCATACTCTATCCTCTATTCTCACTTGATCTTATGGTAGCAAAATATGCTTTCTCTAGCTCTGATCTTGTTTCCAATGAATAATTTTGTGTTTTACTCCTTATGTTGCCTTCCTTTATTAGTTACAATATCAAGTTTTGTCTGCACATAACTCTATCTTATCTCCATGTTGCCAACTCTATGATCAAACTTTGGATTATTTTCTCTTTTCCTTGGGTACTAGGAAGTTGATTATTGTTGAGCTTTCATTTCTCCATAGTCCCTAATCATTCACACATTCTTACCCACTACTTTGGCCCTTTCCTCATGCACCATATGTCTCTCTTTTCTTTCCATGATTCCCCCTCTCCCCTCTTACATAGCCCACCTCAGGACATATATATAACTCTTGCCATTATTTCAATGAATTTTTTCTTTTCAATTTCTTTTTTTTTGGTAAAAAACCATTCAATTGGGTGTCCCTTTATCTTTCATTGACCCCTTGTTTAAGACTTTGTGCTAGAAGGATTTTGACCAAGGTTATATTTTGTGCATATAATGCAATATTTTCTATTCATGAGATAATTTGTCTAGGAGGGATTTGGTTGAATAGTTTTGTGCCTTGTAATTTTGATGACATATTACAAATATGACAAATATCCCCTTCTCCATTATGCTCTGAGGGATGTTTTTACTTTATTCAAATATTTTGCAAATTGCAGGTGTTGTCAGAGATTAAGGAATTCAACTCTACACGATGACCATGGTATTCATTTGACATTGAATAAAGAAGCCAACCATAAACTAAAACAATAAAAAAATAATGAAGAAGACAAACCAAAATTGAAAACAACAAACTGCATTTGAACAAATTATTTTTTGGGGGTGTTGATTATGGATATGCCCGAGTTCTCCCATGCCATACATGGCAAGTAAGTGAAATATTTCTTGAGTTGGTAAACTCAAGAACATTGGAAGATGCATGGGATAGTAATCCCATGTTTTTTTTCAATCCACTTTTTCTCCTTGTCCACGAGAGCCTTTCCTCTTCCATTCTTCTATTCTTCATCAACTTCCATGGACAATCCACCTCCATAATATTCTTTTGGATTAATATTCTCTTTCCCTTCACTACACTACTACAATGAATTTAAATCTAATCTATTTTTTCTCCTTGAACTATTCCCTTTGAATTTTTGCAAATTATTATGCTTAGCCCCCTCCTCTTACTCAATTCATTGCTTTCTAGCACTACACCAAATTATAGAGATAGATTCTTTTTCTTTCTTCTCCTTTTCCCTTATAATATTCAACTTATACTTTTGACCATATTTTTGAATGGTGTACACATTCTTACAACCATCATGAGTAGTCTTTCTATCAAATTGTCATGGCCTTCCCAACAACACATGACAAGCACTAATAGGAATCACATCACATAATGTTTCATCTTTATAAGAGTCAATCTACAAAATTATCAAACACTGCTTAGTAGTAGTCATCTCATGCCCCTCTTATAACCATGAAACTTTATATGTATAATGGGGTTGAAATTTGAGTTTCATCAAATAAGATACTAAAATCAATAATTTTACTTGGGAGACCACTACATTGAAAGAGGGATGAATCCAATAGATCTAGCCACAATACAAATAAAAAGAGTTGAAATTCAAATTAGATTCACTAGTTTTTAGTTTCCCCCCTTCCTAGTTGAAGATGTTGGCAACAACAATGCAGGAAAACTGAGAGAGGGGGGGGGGGGGGTGAATCAATTTTCACCAAACTTAAACAAATTAACTTCAACTTCAGATCTGATCAAGAACAACAATAGCAAAGATAAACACCACATCAACAACACATATAATACACAAATTTTTGACGTGGAAAATCCGATTAAGGGAAAACCCACAATGGGAACCTACCCACAATATGATGATACTCTGTATTAGTATGTGTAAATATTTACAATGGGGAATGCGTATTCATTTAGGCACACTACCTAGATCTCACTGCTCAAAAACAACAAAGAGCTACAACACTGGGAAGGCTCACTGCCCTAAAAAGATTGGACAACAATCCATATTATATGAACTAAAAGAATAGCATCTCCAAATGCTTGATCACAGTTCCAATTAAGCACATTGTCTGCACTGAAACACTACTCTTCTCTTCTCCACACTACCAAAAGATCAATTCCCTTGTTCACACATATAATACTCTCATAGATCGTATACACAACCGCAAACACACATCTTGTTGGAAACCAATAACATTGAGAGGGGGGGTGAATCAGTGTTATACTAGAATAGTAGATTTAGCCTTGACAAAACATTCATACACCAACCGCTATATCGGTATAAATAGAATTAAAAAAAGTAAAGCAACCAATAAGACAAACACATAAATAAGAATCATAACACACAAATTTATATGTTGAAAACCTCAATGAGGAAAAACCACAGTGGGATTTGTGACTCACAATATCAATCCACTGCCCATATGAAGAGATATTACAATATATGATGGGCTTGCACTTGTAGGAAGGCTTATAGCCTAGATCACACTGCTCAATCAAAATAGGAGCCTCACTGACTACATAAAATTCTAGACAACAATCCAGAGAAGTGTGAACTGCTTGATAGTTCTGATACTTAATATAAGTACAGATCCAATAGCCAACAAGATGAGAGGGGGGGGGGGGTGAATCATACAAACTTAATCATCCATAAAAACATCAAATTCAACCTCGGTAACACATATATCAATCATATAACCAAAAACTATCAAACATGCAAACTCAAAAGCATATGAACAATATAAACCTCATAACACCAGATTTAACATGGAAACCCAAATAGGGAAAAACCACTGTGGGATTTCGGACCCACTAAGAAATATACTCTTCTAGAGTATGCTCGGTTAAAAGCAAATCCTGTTAAAGATTACAAACACATTGCTAGATGTGACCCGGTTAAGGGATTTCCCTCAGATCTATTAGGATCTTCACTTTGTTAGAAGTGACCTTGTCAAAGGATTTCAAACACTCAATTAGAATGTCACCTTGCTAGAGGATTTACATATAAGACTGTTAAGTCCACAAGGTTAAGAGATTTCCTATCACTTTCACAAAATAACAGTAATAAAAATCTATTTGCAACTTCACATCTAAAATGCTAAAGCAGATTCCTATTTGTTCAATACAATCTAGACATAGAACTAATCTTGTCTATCTGCTGGGCATCGATACTCTGTTATTCTAATAGGTCTTCAAGCTTCTGTGCTCAGTAATCACTATGTAGCATCCCTGTGCATACACTTACCCGCATGCATTGTTTATCTACAATTTCCTATTTATAAACAATCTTCTAACCACTTAATCTCATTGATCACATTTCCCATGATCAATCATAGCCATCAGATTTTCAATCTTGTCCAGGTTCAATGTATCTTTCGATCTGAAAATGTTTTACCCCACCTTGGAACTTGCATATTCACCTTGGAACTTGTGTTAGGGTAATGCGGTTCAATCTGAGCTATAGATCTTCTTGCCGACTTTCCATTGCCTTAGATTCGTTAACAAACTTACTTCCACGACTTACCAATCATTGATCCGCTCCAGCTCATCAACATCATTCATTAAATATCACATGTAAACATTTAATGCATTCTGTTATAGCTCGGTTACAACTCGATGAATACTAAACTTCACTTGGTAGACATTATGTCTTCATTAACCGATAGCGATAACCTTAGGGTCTACCGACTAGGTTCCTTAGGGTTTACTGACTAGGTTCTTTGCTTGATAACATAGTATAGTATTAACCTTTACATTTTACAACATATGTATGATGTTAAAACAATCTAAAACATCAAGATCTCATCATTGTCTGACTTGGTAGAGTTTCCCATTCAATAACTTATCCCCTTATTCATCATATTCTTTCCTGTGTCTTTACCGACTTTTTTATAATCTTCATATCGTACTTCTCAAGATATGGCAACATCATACTGAATTAGAAAATCAATTTCTTGACATCGATGACAAAATAATAATATCAAGATAGTAAAACATCTTTAATCAGTTATGTCCATAATCATCAACAACCTTCTCAATATCCTCATTGAAATGTCAACAATCTTTCATTGTCTGTTATAATGCAATATTGCCAACAATCTCCCCCTTTGGCATTGATGGCAAAACCAATTGATTTGACCTGTAAAAGATTCGGATTGCTATGATTTTGAAATGCTGAAATGCTCTCCCCCATACATTAGACTTCTCTTCTATTTTTAGTCTTTATTTCAATCTGTAGTCTTCTCTCAGTCTTCTCAGGTCTTCTCCCCCTTTGGTAGATCTTCTCCCCCATAATAGTTTTCTCCCCCTTTGACAACAATGCCAAAAAGAATAGAACTAAAACATAATTTCTTTCTGTAAGAAGTTATTTCCTGCTGTTGTGTATCAACTGAGTCTCGGTCAAAGTATTTGTCTTCAATTCCTGTTCCCTGTATCATTCTCTGTATTATTCCAGTATTAATTCTAGTACACTTTCAAAAAAATATTCTAAAGTGTATCACTCCAACATCAACTACCCAAAAGATATTCAATAGAGTCATCGAATTGATGCTTTCACCGAACTCGGTTAGTGAGTAGAAGATAGGGGTAGGACCCCTAACATACTTCTGAGATATTCAAAAGTGTCCTTTGGTAGTGGCTTGGTGAAGATATCTGCTATTTGCTCCTTTGTGTTAACATATTCCAACACCACTTTCTTCTCTTGAGCTTCTTCTCTAAGATAATGATATTTGATAGATATGTGCTTTGTCCTAGAGTGCATAGCAGGATTCTTTGAAATATTAATGGCACTAGTATTGTCACAGAATATAGTTACTGGCTCGGTAACTTTCTCATTTATACCTTCCAACAGTTGTTTGATCCATGCAATGTTGGTACAATTCAGTGCTCCAGCAACATATTCAGCTTCCTCTATTGATTGAGAAACACATCCTTGTTTCTTTCTAAGCCAACTCACTAGTCTTTCTCCTAAGAAGAAAGCTCCTCCACTTGTGCTTTTCCCGTCATCAATGTTGCCTGCCCAATCAACATTAGTATAAACTTTTAAATCAAAATCATTTCCTTTCTGATATACTAAGCCATACTCTTCAGTGCCTTTTAAGTATCTGAAAATTCTTTTGATTGTTGTCATGTGTATTTCCTTAGGATCTACAGAGAATCTTGCAACAATACCTATTGCATGTGCTATATCTGGCCTGCTATGAACAACATATTGTAACTTTCCAATCATGGATCGGTAGAGTGTCTCATCAACAGATGCAGATTCATCATTCTTTGATAGTTTACAGTTGGTAGTCATAGGAGTACTTACTGGTTTTGAATCCTCCATTCCAAATTTCTTCAAGATTTCCTTTATGTACTTGGATTGGGTAATGAAAATCTCATTTTTCATTTGTAGTATCTGTAAACCTATAAAATACTTTATCTCACCGATTAATGACATCTCAAATTCTTTGCTCATTTCATTTCCAAAGTTCTTGCATAAAGAATCATTTCCACAAAATATAATATCATCAACAAATATGGCTGAGATTAGTATTCCATTTTCATCATTCTTCATGTACATGTTGCTGTTCTCACTTGTCCTTATAAAACCAATCTTAATCAAATAAGAGTGCAATCTTTCATACCATTCTCTTGGTGCTTGTCTCAAAGGCTGAAAGTTTTCCAATCAATGTATCCCTAGTTATTGATGTATTAGGCATTGTTCTCAACTCATTTATAGTAGTAACCTTCATTTTATATGCCGGTGGCAATCCTCTTAGAATTTTTGAAACAATTTCATCCTCACTTAAGGTTTCTCCACAACATTTAATACCCAAAACAATTTCATTTACTCTTTCCATAAAAGCAGAAATCCTTTCATCTTCTTCCATTTTCAGATGTTCATACCTAACTCGGAAGCTTTCAAGTTTTGCAATCTTGACTATGGAATCTCCTTCATTCAGTGTTTCCAAATGATCCCAAATAGCTTTAGCAGTAGACCTATCTGATAATCCCATGATTTGTTGATCTGATAAAGCGCTTAAAAGTGCTTCTCTTGCTTTGCAATCATTTTCCTCATCTTTAGCCAAGGTAGTTGGACTGGGCTGACTAGCTACAGCAGTAGTGTAACCTTTCTTTGTAACTTCCCAGATGTCTTTACCAATGCAATTCAGATGTGTCCCATAGTTGGTTCCATCAAGTTTAGGACTGACCTTCCTGAAATAATTAGTAGACATTGGATCTCCTCAAGTTGTTAAACTTCTGCAAAAAGAGGACTAAGCTCTGATACCAATTGTTAGGTCCCGAAGACAACTGAGGGGGGGGGGGGTGAATCAGTTGTCAACAAATTGCAAGCCAAAAACAACTTAACCAACTTAATGCTTAATACCGGTAAACCAGTTAAGGATGCCGGTAAACAGTGTTAACAGTTAATTGCTATACCGGTAAAGATTAATGCATGAAACATAAACACAAAGTTATCCACAACACATAACACCAATATTTGTATGTGGAAACCCTGTAAGGGGAAAAAACACGTTGGGAAACCTCACCCACAATCAGATGATACTACTACAGATAGTAAGTGTACATAAATGGGGTCTGCACATGCAAAAAGGCCAACAACCTAGAGCTCGCTGCTCAATCACAAAATGGGAGTCACACTGACTACAGTTGGATGGTTAAATCCAATAAGAATGTACTGCACAAAATAACATCTTCATATGCTGGATTCAGTACCAGTGTAATGCTGATACGCTTTCACAAAAACCTAGCTTCACCTTCAAATGATGTCTTCATGTATAGCTCTGCTTAATCCCGCATATACCTTCACACAATTCTTTTTCACATTCCACATTCGATTTTACAAATAAGATCTTACATTTATACCATAACCTAAGACCAATTTTAGTAGGTCGGCTCTACAAGATATTACAATAAAAACATTTTACAAACAATATAATATCCGATGCAATAACTGATTAAACATGTCAGCTTAATTCATTTACAACAATAATTAATCATCTCCACACCGTGCCATGCTAATCTGGAAAAGATAAACCTACCGGTGTAACCCTAGGTAACCCTAGACCTATTTGCCGGTAAAAGCAAATATGCAAATATGAATGTACCGATGAACATAACTCCAGGACAAGATGTCCAAATGATGTCTTCGATATCACCAAGTGTCTTCCACATAATTCTGAGTGTCGATGATCATTATATCCTACCGATGAACTATATACCAATAACTGTGCAATAGTTACTTGCTTGCCGATGAATGTTGTTGGATCTCCAAAGTGCTAGTGTTTTAGTAGGTGTTGACATCAATGACAAAACCATACCAAAATACCAACATACATAGGTAGGGAAGATGTTGGAAAATATTGTTAGATTCAGGTTTATGCATACTAATTGATGTTGCTTGATAGTGTGTTCAACAACTCCATTTTGTAATCAAGGAAAACCATGAGATGACACCTCTTTGAGACATTTTCCAAAATCAACACCAACAAAATTTCCTGAAACATTCATGCGTTCTGGGGTGCCTATGTACTGTAAAGAGTTACCATGACTCTTTTCTATCCAAACCTTCAAAGATTCTTGAAAAATGGTTATGAGTTCTTGAAATAGTTTTGAAAATTCCATGTAAGGTTCAAAAGTTAGAAATTTGGAGCACAGAGTGCGACAATTGGGATTTTGGGATTTCTTACGTGAAAGTTAAGATTTGAGGCCAAAATATGTATAAGTTAGGATTTGAGAAGATTTCACACAAAACTTAAGTTTTGGGGGGAATAAATGTGAAAGTTAGGATTTTGGAACATTGATGAGTTGCAAAAGTTTTGAACCACCATAACTATTGATGGACAATAAATTTGGCCTTGAAATTTTAACGAATTTCATGCAAGGATACAAAATACCCAAGAACAATATTTTGACAATTTTTGGATAGAGGGTGGCAAAAATTGAAGAATTAAAATCTCACAAATGGGTAAATGGGTTTTCATGAAACTTTTCCATATTATGGAAAAATAAGACCTCTAATATATATATATATATATATATATATATATATATATATAATAGTTTCCCTTGACGCCTTATGGTTTTTGAGATTTAATTGTTTTCGCATCTAGGCCAATACGAATATGGTAAATAATGCAAAAGTCTAAATTTTGGAGGTTTAAAAACCAGGGCAACAACTTTCTCTAATTAGGGACAAGGAATGCAAAGGACACAAAATGAATCCATAATCTCTTTAGTGATAAATGTGTTATCCATGGGCAGTAGAGTCACAAATAAGAGATGGAAGACACAAACCAAAAATGGGACCAACACAACAAAATTTGGGCCAAAAATATGTACATGGTATGGGATGCCTACCTCAAAACAACTCCAGGTAGACTAGGCAAGCCCATTGACTAGATAGGAAAAATAAATTCCATGATGGAATAATAGGTGGAAACCCTAAGGTTCCTATGGACTCGGTCGTAAGCTTGATTGTTTAACTTAAGTCTTAAGATTTCTAGAATGTGTAGCTTCCTTGGTTGAGGCAGCATATGCAAACAACCATTCTTCATTGAAGGAAATTGAATAAGGAATACACTTAGCTTCTTCTTGCATGCTATAAATCACCTTTTCTTGTATCATTGAAGTATTGAATCTACAAGATTTCTAATGTACCTTTGAAAATTTGGATTCATTATATAAAATATACAAGTAGAAGTGCCAAGAGGCAAAATTTATTCTTGTATCTCTCTTGAGTTTGCATTAGTTATCCCTTGATACCTCTTTGAAATGTGATACTCTTTCACTTCCATGGACATGATTCTTGTTGAATCTTCTATCATTTTGATCTGAAAGTACATTCCCATCGAACTTGACTTGTATAAATTGACCTTCCTACTCTACTCCCTTTTGATTGTGCATTTGAACTTTGTCATCATATGCACCTATAATAGCTTTGTCCTTTTGGGTAGATGCATGGTCTAATGAATCCACATGATGAGTAATATTGCGTAGAGATTGATATTTAGGCAAAGAAGGCTCTTTTGAATTACCATCACTACAAAAACCTTCATCTTCACATTTTAACTATGTGTGGAATAGAGTAGGGGTGTCTTCTACTTCATCTTCATATTTTTTTAGTCTCTTTTTTAGCAAAGGTTTAATCAAGTCTTGATTCCTTTGAAAAATAAGATCATAGCCTAGTGTTATTGTTTGCTTCTTGTGAATGGTGCAACATAGCATGGTCTTCTTCAACTAGTATAAGCCCCTTAGGAATGAATCTTTCTTTTGATGTATGCATCTCTTCAAACAAAAATTCATGGTCATGAACAAGTAATTGAGAAATACTTTCATTACAAATAAATCCACTATCTAATGTATCGAGACAATGATAAAAAGCAAATATTTTATCAAATTAATTTTTTTTTAAACCTCTTTAGGTTTATCAACACTTGCATTTTTCTTGTCCAATTCTTCAAGATGGTTTTCGATAGTCTCACCTTTTCATGAAAAATTTATATAATCTCCACCCATAACTTTTCTTCCATCCACGTTATTGATATCATTATTCATTGGCCAATTTTGAATTCTCTAACCCATTTTATGCAACTTATCAAGTGAACAACCTTCTACTAACTTTGAATTTAATGTTACCCCAAAAGTATTTTACTTAAAATTGATGAGGTCATTTTTCAGATACAATACTTGACTTTCTTTTGACATAAATTATTTAGAAATATTGTTACTTGGTGATTGCATGGAAGAATAAATGGATAATTGCATACCTTGACTTTAATCAACATGGATATCCTCTTCAGTGATCAGTGATGAATTAATAGGAACATCTTCTCCACATAGAATGTCATCATCTGAAGCATTGAGGCACCAACTTGGAATAAAAGTTACATTAAATTCATCTTCTAATATTCTCTCTTCACCATCACTTTCAAGTTGGGGTTCCATACAAGTTTTTAAAACATTTTATGCTTCTTCTTTAAGATCCTTGTTTTTAGGTTGATGCAAGACTTCTTCTTTTCTATAGTAATATGCATAATTCTCATGGCATGTCCCAATACAATCTTCATTCTCTATCTTTCTCAGTTGTTTTTTATATTTCTCTTGACATGCATCCTTATGAGACAATATAACTTCATCTTCTATGGCACATGCATTTTGTGATGAACCTTTTTGAAAACTTCGATTGGAATATATCCCATCAAAACCATGTTCATCGCCAAGAAAATAATTATTTTCCTCGTAATTTTGTTCAATATTTTGAAATGCTTGAAGAAACAAGAATGCACTTTGAAATGAGAAAGTTACTTATTGTCATAGAAGCTTTTCAAAAAATGAACTTGTTTAGGATCATCGAGATCTTGATTTCTTCGAGCAACAATTAAAAGAGAATGATCTTTTTCTTCATCACTGTTGTTGTCTACCACTAGTTTAATTCAATGATCTTGAGAAAGGAACACTTTTACCCTTACTTATTTCTCTTCAATTATTTGTAAAGATTGGAGTAGAGAAGGATGAATTTTATAAAGACCAAGTTGCTTTCAACTATAGAAACTCTTCAAGAAGTTGACGTGTTTAGGATCATCAAGGGTCTGATTTTGTTGAGCAATAGGTACAAGAGAAGGATCACTTTTCTCTTCATCATGAAGAAAACCTATCTCCTTTTCACCGTTTTCTTCAATTTTTTGCTATAATTGACGTAAGGAAGGGTGAAACTTGTCAAAATTAAACTACATGTCACCATAGAAGCTCTTCAATAATTAAAGTTGTATGGGCTCATCAATAACTTGCTTCTTTTGAAATGGAAAGTCTTAATCATCACTTGCATTGCTACTTTCTAATTTTCCTTTTTACCAAACCATTATTTTGAATTTGATCTTTCAAATAGAGTTTCCAACCTTCATTAAAGAAGGTACCTTTACCTTTTTGAGGATAAGACACACCAACATTTCATATCCCCAACAAAGTCGCCAACAATCTGTTAGTACACAGATTTGTCACTGTGATTGTTTCTCTAAAAGTGAGCCTATTCACCCAAAGGGAAATGATAAATGTTCCAATAGTTTGATAGATTGCAGTGAAATCACAATCTTCCTCTATGTTTAAGAGGGGCACCTCCCTCGTTTGATGGGTTTTTTTTTTGGGATTTTTGTACTTTTAACTTGAAAGTACAAAAAGGTGAAAACATAAAAATAAAGAGATAGAAAAGATAGACACCCCACCAATAGACATAGGAACATCAATTGAGATTTCCCAATTGGTGACAAATAACAAGAGGAGTTTATAACATAATATTTTTAGCCATGAGATGATGATAAAGAGTAATGAAAATTCCAACATACGAAGAGATATGATACTCCAACACATGCAAACTGAGATACCAAAGGTTGTTTGTGTATCCTCACATCAATTGCACAAATTACATATGCATAAAAAAACTACCAACTTGACATACGATAAATTGGTAATGATAACACATGAATACACTTAGAACACACAAACTAAGATGCTTTCTTCATTATCCTTTTGGAAATACACATGTCCAAAATCCTTTCTATACATTATATGAACATAAAAAGTTCTTTGAAATGTCTCTAAATTTTTTTCCAGAGTTTCCCCTTGCAGAAAGTTCCCCTTTATAATGCTATGAGTCCCATATTTATAAAACCTTTCCATAACTACCTTTTTGGGTTAGTAACTATTTAACCTGGAAAATAATTAAGAAATCTGCAAGATTCTTCTAAGCTACCACAAAATCAAATCCTACAAGAAATCCTAGTGTAATGCCCCACCAGGAAACCCCTAAGGGTTTAAGTTAAAAACACTCAAATAGAGTGTGAATATATTTTTTTTAAAATAATAATTAAGAGTGTTAATGAAAAGTTACAACATGAAGATAATTTGGAGTTATCTGAAACTTAGATAGCACAGCAGATGGCTAAACGATCCTAAGGAGTTTCCCAATGCGATTACATAACCTAACACCTAACTCAACTTGCGTCAATTGATCCATTAATTTGGATATCTTAATTGTGAGATAATGCATAAGACATGATTATATATATGTTCAATGAATTGACGTCTTAAAATTTTAGGAAGCGTACATTTACTTTGGGTGGTTAGGAGGCCATCGTGAGGTTATTTACTCAAAGCACATTAACACCTATTTAATTTAAGAGGCCTCCCATAAGGTTCGATGTGATATATATAACGAAGTTCATTCATTGGTTTTAAGATAACCACCCACATTTGATATCTTTCTTAAATATTAAAAGTATGGCTAATAAGATGAGATTCGTTCATTAAGGATTAAACTTCCATTAATAGAGTGAGGTTCCCTCATTTGATTTCAAACGTAACCAACTAATGAGTCGTAGTTCTTTTATGGAGGATAAAATGTAATTAGCCATAGCGTTCTTTCATTGGAGTTAAATTAATGCTAATAGACGGTGCTCAATTCATTAAGGTGAAGATGTACTAGGGCCACATGAGTTCATCCCTTTAATTAAAATTTAGTCAGCACGATGATATTCAATCTTTTAGGACTAAAAATGTAAGTTCATAGTGACATCCTCCCATTAGGATTAGGGTATAACTATCTTATTGCATGCCACTCTTTTTAGTAAATGAAGTTAATATGAAAGGGTACATTTACCAAGATTAAGATATAAACAACTATATGAATACTTCCCATTTAGTTCAATTTTAGCAAGCATAAGAGATTCTTTTATTAGGGTTATAATTATGGATAAATAGTTGAGTACTTCCAATTTTCAAGTTAATTTTGGTAAGGATTATTTGTTAAGATTAAAACATAAATAACTAAACAAATTTATCCAATATAGTGAAGTATGATTAACATGGCTATACTCATTTAAGAGGATAAAAAGTAAATAACTACATGATGTTCATCCATTAGATTTCAATCTAGGAATTATAACATTAATTCTAACTTTGTTTTCCAATTCACATTCGTTCCATTTATATGCTTAATAACAAGTTAATCCAATAATGTAACCCAACAAGATTCTTTCCACTGATACTACTTTTAATTCACAATTTCAAAATACTTTTCCATAATCTTAATTACAATCTTTCATGAACCTGATTACTACATTTGTCAAGATGAATAATTTTATGCACTTAGATTTAAATTCGTTAATTTCCCATCGTACACTTTACAAGATAACAACCATATATGATAACTCAAAGCATGAAACGAAGGCAGCTAAAACATCGCATAACACAGATATGATCTCGGAGTTCACCCCTAAAGGGCTACATCTCCGGGTCTGCTCAACTGCAAGACCCCTTTGGTATTATATCGTTAGGAATACATAATTTATAAGTCTTTTACATCTTTGCCACTTAGGCGAATACAATCAATATACAACAGACACCTCGGTCGGAATTTACATAATGATCCCTTTTGAAACGGATCCAACTGAACACATCAAGGCAATTACGAGTTCAAATGACTGACGATACTCTGACTAGGGGCGTAATTGGCTATGACCAACACAAATAACCAGATGACAGGGTCCAAACACAAACCTAGCAAGACGTGCTACTATAATAGACGCATCGATTTCCAAAATAATAGGCCGTACTCTAGCGTTAACGAGTAACTACAACATTTTCCTCAGTTGACTTAAGCACCTAGGCAGATTAATTAAATCTTAGATAAGCACTAATGACAAGTTAGTTTTACAACAATAATCTGACCCCTTGATAACGATACAAAAAAAACAACCCTCTTACTACAAGAGCAAAATACATTAAGAGTGAATGGAGAAACGGAAAAATCGTTTCCGAACTAAATTAAGCCTCTATTGCATACATTTAAAAATTAAAGACCATTACCCCCATTCAATCTACTCATTTTCATATAGTCAATTATCATTCGATTTAAAAATACAATGAAAGTCATTGCTATATTAAAGCCCAAACATCTATATATGTAGATGATAATATATACATTTATCCCCTTTTTTTTTAAAAACAAAACACATTATTTACTAAAATAAAAATCTCAACTCTTTTTTTTTTATAATACAAAATATTACCCAAAGTATATTTTATTGTATTCTATTATTTTATTTATTTATTTTTTTAAATAATAATAAAAAGTTTAAAACTAAAGTAAACTAAAAACTAAAAAAAATAATTAATAAAAGGAAGGGACACTGCGGGCCCCACCTTCCAACACGGAAGTGGCGGAAGTCCGCAGCTCCCGCGCGACCCTGTTGTGGCACAGGGTTTCCCTGCGGCCATAGTGCATGCAGGGCTTCCCTGCGGCCACTGTGGTCGCAGGTTTTACCTTGCGGCCACAGTGAACGCAGGGTTCCCTGCGGCCGTTGTGGACGTAGGGGATTCCCTGCGGGCCATGGCGTGGGGGAGAAATGGGGGAGGGGGCGGCGGCGCGAGCTGAGCTTTGGCTCCTCCGCCCGCCAAACCCTAACCCCCAAAAATATATATTTTTTTTGTTTATTTTTTTTTTGGTATAAGTTTTTTTCTACTCAGTCTAGTTTCGTCCCAAACCAAATTTTACTTTATTATTTATTTTTTTAAAAGTAAACACAAAATGAAATAACTAAGTCACATAAATCCTCATACCCCTATTTTTCCACAGCCACAAATATTTTCTAGATTATTTAAGCAATAGATTTGAGGAATTTTTTTTTTTTCTTCTTTCCAAAAAGCCCAAGAAACCATGGTCAATCTTAAACCAAGAACAACCAAGCCTTCAACAAAATTGAAAACTAAATCTTAAGAACACTCATGGGTAGCATTCCTTTCTATTTTTCCAGCATTTCATGGAGAGCATAACATTAAACAAAAGGGTAGATTGGAATCCTACCTCCAAACGCATTCCAGGAAGAGATTTTTGATGAAGAGCTCCACCTGCAACTCCAAGCAAATCCCCCCATTTTTTCCAAAATTTCCCCCATATCCATTTTTTTCCAAAAAAATCCTCCCTCTAGAAAGAACCCCCCAAAAACATTTCAAAACTAGGTTAAATGAGAAACCCTATTTTTGCCCTAATTTTCAATTTTGAATTTAGGCATTTTTATTTTTAAAATAAAAGAAACATGAAAATGGAAACCATTAGTTTCCACTGCTCAATAAATCTAACTTGTTTTATTCTAATTAAAATTAACATGCTTCTATTTCTTATTTAATTCTAATTTTAATCTCTCAATATCAATTTAGGCCTACATTTATATTTTGAACTGTTAACAAGGGTGAGATATTTAAATTAATTTAAATCTCAAAAATCAATCCTTTATACTATATCAATTTGCAAGTAAAAAGAATAATTTCCTTTTAAATAATAAAATTTACCCTTTCTCTTCCAACATGCGAAAATAATTAATTTATTTCTATTTCTCAAATGACTTTAAATCTTTCCTTTCTAAAACGCATAGCTCATTAAATTCGTTATTATTAAATTTAACTATTACATTGATTCGCTATAACATAATAAAGCGACCTTTTTAAATAAATGACTAATCTAATGCAAGAGTCTTATTTATTATAATTTCTCAACTACAAATGCGTAAATGAGCACACTAATCCAAGTTAAATACCTTAAGCTTGCTACAATAATAATTAAAGCAATCTCTTTAAATTAACGATTAATCGTATAAAAGAAAACTACCTATTTTAAATTTCTAAATTACAAATGGGCACATCCACACATTAAATTGAATTGAATATTTGGGATAACAAACTCCACTTACCCCGCGCTAGGCATGCAAATCGAGGAAGTCCACCAAACCACACGACACGCAACCCAATGAAAAGAAAGCCCCATGAACCACACACGATGCTCACCTGACCATGGCTAAGGCAAGATGAGAGTTTTATGACCCCCAATTCCAAATTCTGAAGGTGGAGGAGGTATACTCAACCCTGCAATTTCCAAAGGAGATGAACCTCGCCCTAGGCGGTGTTGTACCTGCAATCTCCTGCACCCATGAATTCATGCAAGCATACATATACATATACATGTTTAAATGAAGGAGTTAGCTCGAGATTTATCACAAGAGTTAGGAACCAATTACATTTACACAAGAATCGATGCCAAAGCACAATAACAGGTATGCACGATTATTTATATCATCTAAACTACACATTGCATCACGGTTAACCTACCATTCAAGAATGCCACATAGGAAGTCAATCAAGGTCAAACGGGTTTTACAAGTCCGACTAGGGTAGGGGCATTACATTCTCCCCCCCTAGGCTTCGACTTACTCCTGGAAGTCGCAAAGCTAAACGGAAGTCCTGCAACACTTATTAGCCCTTAAACTCAATTATCAATTATCAATTTGCACAACCAACCATTTTGCCATCATCTTAGAACATTGATCATAAATCCTCTACGAATGTCATTATCCATTAATAGAAGGCATCTAACATCATTCACATCTTAAAATATTTTAGAATTTACACACAACCATAGTAGAGAAACAAGACTTTTTTTTTTCCCTTTTTATTACACCAAATTTAAGCAATTTAAAATATATAGACACAATTATCACACTCATTTATCAAACATGACAAGAAAATATGCTCTCAAGGTCAATTTCTTTCACCAATTCATCTCTTTCACAAAAATTTATCACATAGAACTAGCTTCACATATCAATTTTTACAACCAAGTCAACTTTCGTCAAGTAAGAGCAATGTAAGAACTCAATTGTTTACACTTTTCAGACATACAAGAACCTTTCCAATGACTATGCCCCATAACATAGCGACAAGTTAATTCCATTTAATCCATGATTACACATAATATCCATCCACAAGACTGGTTTGCACAACACAATAGGCCACATGTGAGCATGTCTAATGCTCGGTCAAAGGTAACATATATGATCCACATCTCTATGCCTGCTCTTAGAATAAATACATGATCAACAAATGTCCAACATCTCACTCGAGGGCTTGATGGTGCTAGGGTACACCATAGCGGTGCTACCTTCCATACAAGTCCCTCGTGAATATCCCTTGTTGTGTAAGGTGTTTAGCCTCTAAGAGATAGTCACCACTCATAGGTAGGTAGTGGATCCTAGCTGTTTCACAGCCTCACATACCTCCATCCTCAAGGTTCCCTGCATCTACTTCCTCATAGACACTCATCCAAGACCGTCTCCTACGTTCTTGGAGAGGAATTCACATTGCAACACAAGACCAGCATACGAAAACAACAAGGATAAACCGGTTTAGCCACCAAAGTACAAGAGAATAAAGATAATAATTGTCAATTCCAAAAATAAGACAAGAAAATAATTTCCGGATTTTGCAACATCAAATTAGGTAAAATCAAGATTGCAAGATCATGGCTAAACTGTCAAGGTCAAAGTAAAATAAATTGCTAGCCCACAAGGAAATAAATAAATAAATAAAAGAAAATCATAATTGCACATTACATCACTTCATGACTAGTAGCTAGCCACCAATGAGGAAGGAAGGAACAATCGTCTAGCTATCCTAGTAGCTCATCATGTGGTGTGGCCAAGTCACACATCCGCATGGCATGGTAGTGTGCACCTCGGCATCACCCCGCATCACGTCGTCACGTGGCATGGCTCTACCCTACACCTAGTGGTAGGCCGCATGGAAATGTCTACTACATCCTGCATCGTGTCTCAGCACGGCATGGCAATACTCCAAGCGGACAAAGCACGTAATGGATGTATCCCGCATGGCAGTGTACCCCGTGGATAAGGCACGCGCCGATCACACTCTGCATAGCGATGTTCCTCTCAGGATACTCGCCGTAAGCTAGAGGTATACATGGCTAAGGTCTACCCACAAGTCTACCAACACTGGTCAGTTGGCAACTTATGTAAGAAAATAACACGCCTCTCATGAAGACAAGGCAACAGATGCTCCAATAGAACCCATCAATATGCTCAAAAACTGTCATCTATATGCTCAAAGTAAAGGATAGGAATTAGGCTGGCACACATGAACCTCGTAAATCGGTTCATCACAAGGGGAATTATTGAGTACACCTATGTTACAGTTTCATTACAAAACTATATTTTTCCTCAAAATAGGGAAGCTAAAGTCGCTTCGCGTTGACATTACTCGTACGCTTTTCATACTATTCAAGGAATGGTGACTTCTACTACTACCCCTTCACATACTGACTTATCAACAACCCGTGGGTTGGCACTCAGTAAGGAAACAATTAAGCAACATCACATAGATAGGTATGGTTTCCCATACTCATAAGCAAACATATCCCCCATGGTTGATTACTTCACCATCCCATGGGCACACAAAACAAGTACGGGTCTTCTCACAACACACACAGAATAGCACCATTACTGGTTTAGTCACATTTACGGGGAGTACTTTACATTATGCTAACATATACTTAAGGGAAGTTTTAATTATGCTTTACACATGAATCACCAAACAAAGTTTACTCTGGATACACATTCTGAAATTCTCAACAATTCAAATTTGCACAAAGAAATTACATCATTCTGATATCTTTCTCAATCTTCCCTAAGCATTTTCGTTGACATTACTAACTATGCAATTTCCTTTTTTCCAAGGCGAAAAACTTTCCTCTTTCAATTAGAAGCCAAGGCTAACATACAATTTCATATGCGTTGTAACAAAATTTCCTTCAAATCACTGCATTCTAAATGGCTTTTCAAAAACAACAATTCCTATATTTTAAACAAGAGGAGGAAGAGAGTTGGAAAATCAAGTATTTTCCTACGAATTCACAAGAATTTCAAGATCACACCATATGCTCGGATATAAGTCTATCATTTTAGTTGCATGGTTTTCATTTCGCTATCTTTTAGGAAGGTGCCAAAACATCCTAACATGACATTTCTAATCATTATTTGTTGTACTATAATGTTCTAGTTTTCCGAACAAGAATTCAAGACACCCAAATTTTCTTTTGTAATACAAGTCTTCTTGAGAACAATCACTATTCGTAATACAATACAATACAATAACACATCAAATCTAACATTGAAAATTCATAATACGACAAGAAGGTAAATGAAGAGCTATCTACTAATTTTACACATTTAATGCATACAAATTAACAAGTCTTTCATTTACTCTTTTCGAAACACAATAAGACAATTATCTAAATCCAAAGCAAGTTAAATGGTGCGTCACTTAATAGGTCCTAAATCACACTAGTTGAATAAGCACATAGAACAATCTTTCGAGGAGCACATCAATACACTCCTGAAGCTACTACAACATGTCCTCTTTTGGTATTCCTTTCACATCAAGCAATTATCACAAAATCACTATGCGCATTTTAATGCACCTTACTTAAGATGGAATTTAGTTATATTACTCCTACCAAGCACATGGAGAACCCTTTAATGCAAACCTACCATTTTCTATCATTAACCAAAAATTAACTCCCAAACCAATTCCCCATTCACAATCTAAAACACAAAAATGTTATAAGGCTCACACAAGGTTCAAAAAATATCATCCTTTCTCTTGCAATAAGAAAACTTAAATAAAAGATAACTACACATATCAATTCCTTTTAATTAACTAGAGAAAGAAGAGGAAGAGTCATAATCACTCAATTTACTACATGATAAGCATTAATATTTGCCATACTATTCTTTCAAGCGGCCAATCATTAAGATAGATCAAAACCATAAACAAGCACATACCATACTTTTAGATTCAAGATATTAACAACCAACCCGGATTGATTAGTCAAAGAGTAAAATAAATCGAAATGAAGGTACATACGACTCCCTTTCAAAGTAAGAGAAATAGTAGACCAAGACCTCAATAAGCAGACAAAACACCCATAATTATTTCCAAAACACCCACATCAATAAGGTGAAAGCAAGGTGTGAACGCACACGTTACACACGAGTAGGGTTTGTTAAATCACACCCTCACATTGAGGTGGACAAGCATACAACATAAGGTAGACACACACACACCAACTAAGGGCACAAGCAAAACCAGAGATCCCAGTGTTGCAACATGGGCTCTGATACCAAGTGTAATGCCCCGCCAGGAAACCCCTAAGGGTTTAAGTTAAAAACACTCAAATAGAGTGTGAATATTTTTTTAAAAAAATAATAATTAAGAGCGTTAATGAAAAGTTACAACATGAAGATAATTTGGAGTTATCTGAAACTTAGATAGCACAGCGGACGGCTAAACGATCGTAAGGAGTTTCCCAACGCGATTACATAACTAACACCTAACTCAACTTGTGTCAATTGATCCATTAACCTGGATATCTTAATTGTGAGATAATGCATAAGACATGATTATATATATGTTCAATGAATTGACGTCTTAGAATTTTAGGAAGCATAGATTTACTTTGGGTGGTTAGGAGGCCATCGTGAGGTTATTTACTCAAAGCACATTAACACCTATTTAATTTAAGAGGCCTCCCATAAGGTTCGATGTGATATATATAACGAAGTTCATTCATTGGTTTTAAGATAACCACCCACATTTGATATCTTTCTTAAATATTAAAAGTATGGCTAATAAGATGAGATTCGTTCATTAAGGATTAAACTTCCATTAATAGAGTGAGGTTCCCTCATTTGATTTCAAACGTAACCAACTAATGAGTCGTAGTTCTTTTATGGAGGATAAAATGTAATTAGCCATAGCGTTCTTTCATTGGAGTTAAATTAATGCTAATAGACGGTGCTCAATTCATTAAGGTGAAGATGTACTAGGGCCACATGAGTTCATCCCTTTAATTAAAATTTAGTCAGCACGATGATATTCAATCTTTTAGGACTAAAAATGTAAGTTCATAGTGACATCCTCCCATTAGGATTAGGGTATAACTATCTTATTGCATGCCACTCTTTTTAGTAAATGAAGTTAATATGAAAGGGTACATTTACCAAGATTAAGATATAAACAACTATATGAATACTTCCCATTTAGTTCAATTTTAGCAATCATAAGAGATTCTTTTATTAGGGTTATAATTATGGATAAATAGTTGAGTACTTCCAATTTTCAAGTTAATTTTGGTAAGGATTATTTGTTAAGATTAAAACATAAATAACTAAACAAATTTATCCAATATAGTGAAGTATGATTAACATGGCGATACTCATTTAAGAGGATAAAAAGTAAATAACTATATGATGTTCATCCATTAGATTTCAATCTAGGAATTATAACATTAATTCTAACTTTGTTTTCCAATTCACATTCGTTCCATTTATATGCTTAATAACAAGTTAATCCAATAATGTAACCCAACAAGATTCTTTCCACTGATACTACTTTTAATTCACAATTTCAAAATACTTTTCCATGATCTTAATTACAATCTTTCATGAACCTGATTACTACATTTGTCAAGATGAATAATTTTATGCACTTAGATTTAAATTTGTTAATTTCCCATCGTACACTTTACAAGATAACAACCATATATGATAACTCAAAGCATGAAACGAAGGAAGCTAAAACATCACATAACATAGATATGATCTTGGAGTTCACCCCTAAAGGGCTACATCTCCGGGTCTGCTCAACTGCAAGACCCCTTTGGTATTATATCGTTAGGAATACATAATTTATAAGTCTTTTACATCTTTGCCACTTAGGCGAATACAATCAATATACAACAGACACCTCGGTCGGAATTTACATAATGATCCCTTTTGAAGCGGATCCAACTGAACACATCAAGGCAATTACGAGTTCAAATGACTGACGATACTCTGACTAGGGGCGTAATCGGCTATGACCAACACAAATAACCAGATGACAGGGTCCAAACACAAACCTAGCAAGACGTGCTACTATAATAGACGCATCGATTTCCAAAATAATAGGCCGTACTCTAGCGTTAACGAGTAACTACAACATTTTCCTCAGTTGACTTAAGCACCTAGGCAGATTAATTAAATCTTAGATAAGCACTAATGACAAGTTAGTTTTACACCAATAATCTGACCCCTTGATAATGATACAAAAAAGACAACCCTCTTACTACAAGAGCAAAATACATTAAGAGTGAATGGAGAAACGGAAAAATCGTTTCCGAGCTAAATTAAGCCTCTATTGCATACATTTAAAAATTAAAGACCATTACCCCCATTCAATCTACTCATTTTCATATAGTCAATTATCATTCGATTTAAAAATACAATGAAAGTCATTGCTATATTAAAGCCCAAAAATCTATATATGTAGATGATAATATATACATTTATCCCCTTTTTTTTTTTTAAACAAAACACATTATTTACAAAAATAAAAATCTCAGCTCTTTTTTTTTATAATACAAAATATTACCCAAAGTATATTTTATTGTATTCTATTATTTTTTTTATTTTTTTTTTAAATAATAAAAAAAAGTTTAAAACTAAAGTAAACTAAAAACTAAAAAAATAATTAATAAAAGGAAGGGACACTGCGGGCCCCACCTTTCAACACGGAAGTGGCAGAAGTCCACAGCTCCCGCGCGGCCTTGCTGTGGCACAGGGTTTCCCTACGGCCATAGTGCACGCAGGGCTTCCCTGCGGCCATTGTGGTCGCAGGTTTTACCCTGCGGCCACAGTGAACGCAGGGTTCCCTGCGGCCGCTGTGGACGTAGGGGATTCCCTGCGGGCCATGACGTGGTGGAGAAATGGGGGAGGGGGCGGCGGCACGAGCTGAGCTTCAGCTCCTCCGCCCGCCAAACCCTAACCCCCAAAAATATATTTTTTTTTTGTTTATTTTTTTTTTGGTATAAATTTTTTTCTACTCAGTCTAGTTTCGTCCCAAACCAAATTTTACTTTATTATTATTTTTTTTAAAAAGTAAACACAAAATGAAATAACTAACTCACACAAATCCTCATACCCCTATTTTCCCATAGCCACAAATATTTTCCAGATTATTTAAGCAATAGATTTGAGGAATATTTTTTTTTTCTTCTTTCCAAAAAGCCCAAGAAACCATGGTCAATCTTAAACAAAGAACAACCAAGCCTTCAACAAAACTGAAAACTAAATCTTAAGAACACTCATGGGTAGCATTCCTTTCTATTTTTCCAGCATTTCATGGAGAGCATAACATTAAACAAAAGGGTAGATTGGAATCCTACCTCCAAACGCATTCCGGGAAGAGATTTTTGACGAAGAGCTCCACCTGCAACTCCAAGCAAATCCCCCCATTTTTTCCAAAATTTCCCCCATCTCCATTTTTTCCCAAAAAATTCCTCCCTCTAGAAAGAACCCCCCCAAAACATTTCAAAACTAGGTTAAATGAGAAACCCTATTTTTGCCCTAATTTTCAATTTCGAATTTAGGCATTTTTATTTTTAAAATAAAAGAAACATGAAAATGGAAACCATTATTTTCCACTGCTCAATAAATCTAACTTGTTTTATTCTAATTAAAATTAACATGCTTCTATTTCTTATTTAATTCTAATTTTAATCTCTCAATATCAATTTAGGCCTACATTTATATTTTGAACTGTTAACAAGGGCGAGATATTTAAATTAATTTAAATCTCAAAAATCAATCCTTTATACTATATCAATTTGCAAGTAAAAAGAATAATTTCCTTTTAAATAATAAAATTTACCCTTTCTCTTCCAACATGCAAAAATGATTAATTTATTTCTATTTCTCAAATGACTTTAAATCTTTCCTTTCTAAAATGCATAGCTCATTAAATTCGTTATTATTAAATTTAACTATTAAATTGACTCGCTATAACATAATAAAGCGACCTTTTTAAATAAATGACTAATCTAATGCAAGAGTCTTATTTATTATAATTTCTCAACTACAAATGCGTAAATGAGCACACTAATCCAAGTAAAATACCTTAAGCTTGCTACAATAATAATTAAAGCAATCTCTTTAAATTAACGATTAATCGTATAAAAGAAAACTACCTATTTTAAATTTCTAAATTACAAATGCGCACATCCACACATTAAATTGAATTGAATATTTGGGATAACAAACTCCACTTACCCCGCGCTAGGCACACAAATCGAGGAAGTCCACCAAACCACACGACACGCAACCCAACAAAAAGAAAGCCCCATGAACCACACACGATGCTCACCTGACCATGGCTAAGGCTAGACAAGAGTTTTATGACCCCCAATTCCGAATTCTGAAGGTGGAGGAGGTATACTCAACCCTGCAATTCCCAAAGGAGATGAACCTCGCCCTAGGCGGTGTTGTACCTGCAATCTCCTGCACCCATGAATTCATGCAAGCATACATATACATATACATATTTAAATGAAGGCGTTAGCTCGAGATTTATCACAAGAGTTAGGAACCAATTACATTTACACAAGAATCGATGCCAAAGCACAATAACAGGTATGCACGATTATTTATATCATCTAAACTACACATTGCATCACGGTTAACCTACCATTCAAGAATGCCACATAGGAAGTCAATCAAGGTCAAACGGGTTTTACAAGTCTGACTAGGGTAGGGGCATTACACCTAGATTACCAACGAAAAAAAATAAAGGAAGCACACTACAAACTGTAAACCTCCAATTGTTGTCCCATTGTGTCCTATCACCTTTGATCTTGATTTGTTGGTGTGTTGCTCTCAAATTGCACAAACTCTGGTTTTCGATATGACAATAGATGAACGAACAGTGGTATTTTGAATGCTAGATGTAGGCTAAAAATAGATTTATGCAAAGTGATATGCACCTATATGAAAACTATGACAAGCCAAAGGTACATTGTAAAATAGCTAAAATTCTCTGATTGCAAGGTAATGACTAGTTTCAAATTGTTGGAGAAATGCAGCTTTTATAGATGTTGCATGAGAAAAGTCCCATATGGTAAGGATCAATGCTTGAGAGTAAATCTTAACAAACAAATGGCTAGGATGCAAGAGAGAAAGAAGGAAGATGTTCTTCCTATACATGCAAAATAGATGAAAAGGTGGAAGAAGAGTCCAAGTGGCAAGATGCTCTCCTTGAGGAAAGATAGGATGCCCAAGAATGTAGTATGGTTGGAGAAGATCTAGGAAATGCAAGACAAGTGGAGTTTGACTAGGATAAGGTGGACACAACCTCCTCCAAAGATGTAGGAGTAATGGAGAGAATATAGGGAAGTAGGAAGACAATTTGATTTTTCCTTCAAATAATAATTTAGCCATATAGAAATGAGTTGGTAGAATGAAATGACATGGAGAGAGATTGAGGTTAAAAAGATATTTAATTAAATAATTTTAGAATTATTTAATCAAGGAAGACCTCATAAGAGTTATGAAAATAATTAATTAAATAATAAATATTTAATTAATAAATTGATTTGACATAGAAGAATAAGACAATGAATTGAATAAATAAACTTTTCAATTTATTTATTTAACTAGAAGAATAATCATTAAATAAATAACAAATATTTATTTAATTAGTCATAGTCATTTTTAGGTGTATAAATGTTGCCCATCTTTGATACAATGTTGGAACAATGTTGTTTTAAAGAAAAATTAAAAATTATAATCAAGTTTTGATTTTGCCCTAGATGTCGATAAAATATTGATGGCATGCCCCCTTGGGAGATTGATCAGTGAAATGTTTTTGAAAGATTTTAATAATTGATCAATCTCACAAAAATATATATAAAATCCATGATTTAATGTGTGAGAAATTGATTTTTTAAAATTAAAATGGTCCTCACATTACAAAATAAAACACCCTTAATTTAGGTCAAACATAGACTATATAAAAGGAAACTTGGGCCCATTGCCAAATTATTTGCACACTTGGAGTTTGTAGAGTCAAAAGAGAAGAGCCCAATTGGAGATTTTGGAGTGTTGCCAGCTGTGAAGATGGCGATTCCTTACTACAGACACCATTTCGAGTGAGTGCGGAGATTCCAGGGGCCACTAGACTATGGTCCCTTGGTACGCACCCCTAATCTTTCTTTGTTTGGTTTTTTATGGATTTTTAGGTCAGATTTAGAATTTTTAAAAAATCATGCTAGCTAGGGTATTATTTTTTCTAATTTTTTAATGTGTTTTAGCGCATTTACTAGTAATCTTAGTGCATACAATAGTTTTTTAGCGCTTTCATTTTTTTCACTTTTGTTAAATGTATTTGCGGACATGTTAATTTTTTTCACACATATTTAATTTTAGTGCATCTGTTGAATTTTTTAGCGCATATCAGTTTTTATTTAGCGGTTTTTATAGGTTTTTGCTTTTGTGCAATTCTTTCATGAATTTGAGTTATGTTAAAGCACATTTGATTTGTATAGTGCATATGTTATGTAGTGTAGCACTTTTATGTTTAGATTTAGCACATTTGTGTTTTGTAGCACAATTGTTAACTATGATAGTGCATATGAAAAATAGCATAGCGCATTTGTTGGTAAAGTCAATTTTTGATGTATATAGATGAAATTTTGAATTGTTTGATAATTGATGACCATGATGAATGGTTATATTCTGATAGAAGCTCAAAGAGACCAATCTTGTCTCTGATGAAGAGATGATAATTTAGGAAATTGAAGCTAGTGATTTATAATTAGGATAGATCGATTGATGATTGATGATTGACTTAGACAAATTTTTATTACCCAGGAGGGTTTAGATGTCCTTCAGTGTCGAGAGTGGTTCCTCTCTATGAGACACTTGATTCCAAATTTAGATGTCATATCTATCAGGCACATAGATGTTGTGGATTGAGACACCTCATGTACATGCCTGAGATCAAGATGAACATGGAGTTACTGACAACACTTGCAGAGTGGTGGTAGAGTGACCACAACCATTTTCATCTTTTGAGCAGAGAGATTAGTGTTACACTTGGGATGTATATATCATTTTTTACATCCCTATTAAAGGAGAGCTTGTACAGTATGACCACCATTAGATGGGTGGCATTGGAGCATTGAAATAATTTTTTGGTGATCAGATGATTGATGGCTGAAAGGTGCGATGGAGGATATGTTGATGTATTATGAGCATGTGCCCTCTATTTTGGCTAGTTTGATTGGAGGTTTTGTTTGTCTAGATTGGACATCATTGGGACTCTATGTTGGTTGTGTTGGCATATGCACACTCTAATGAGATATTGTATGTGATTGAAGGTTTTGTCATTGATGGCAACCTTGCAATCCTATGGCACCGGCAAGACATTATACCGACAAAGAATTACACAGGCAACCTTGCAATCCTATGGCACTGACAAGACATTATACCGGCAAAGTATTACATAGGAAAGATAGTGCAGCGGTATCAGCAGATCATACTCTACACTGGCACTCAGGACACCGACACCGGCACAGAAGAAAACAAGTATACCGGCATAGAGGCCGACAAGATTTTTGTTATGTAATATTTTGTTTATTATTGTAAGCGGACTTGGCAAATTGTAAAATGACTCTTATATATAAAGGAGATCATTGTAGACATTTGGAGGAGTGATGGTAAGAGCATTAAGGAAAATATTAGGCAGACCTAATGTGTGAAATATAGGTCAAGGGTATATGTAAAGAATAGAGCAGGAACCGATACTGAATCTGGCATTGAAGATGCTATTGTAAAGCAGTACAAGTTATTGGATTAGTATAATCCTTATTGTAAGTCAGTGTGACTTCCCATTGAGTAGTGAGCTCTAGGCAGTTGGCCTTCCTGCATGTGTAGGCCCCTATTGTAAGTAATATTCTCTTATTGGCCAGTGAGTGAATATTGTGGGTCACAAATCCTACCAAGGTTTTTCCCACACTGGGTTTCCTCGTTAAACAGCTTGTGTTATGGTGTACTTTTCATGTGGATATTCTTGATTCTGTTTATTACATTATTTCTTGCATATCAGTACACTGTTATATTATGTTCTGCATGTTTTAACTTAAGAAATTCTTATTACCGGTTAGATACTGATTCACCCCCCCCTCTCAATATCTATGGGACCCCTAACAATTGGTATCAAAGCTTGGTCCTCTATTTTTAGAAGCCTAACAGCTTGAGGAAGATCTTGACACCAGTAAAGATGGAAAATCTAATGAAGCAACTTGAAGGAGCTCTTACAGACTATGATGCAGAGAAATTGAAAAATATCAAATTAGAAGATGATTTAAGAGTAGCTTAGGATATCATTCAGGCACTTCAAGAAAATTTTACTGTTGCAAGAAATAAGAGAAGAAAACTTTGTGAAAAACTGCAAAATGAGAATGATGAAAAGGAATCACTTAATGATATGTTAAGCAAGTTGAAACAAGAGATCATGACAACAAAAAATGAAATGCAAGATATGACTATGAGATTTTGCAAAGAGATTGAGGACAAGAAGAAGAATGAAGAGGAATTGACTAGAAGACTAAGTGATGCAGCAAATGAGAACACAAGACTTAGCTATGAAAATGACATGTTGAAGACAGATCTGATGTATACTCAGAATGACTCAAATGAACTGATGAGACAAAAAGAAATCTTGGAAAGAGAACTGGAAACTGCAAATCAACACAAAGAAAAATTCAAGAAAAGCTCAGAGGAACTTGGTACTTTGTTGAAGAATAAAAAATCTAAAGGTGACACTTCTGGAATTGGCTTTGAAGTTGGTGAAAGCTCCGGTACTGCAAATACTCAGGATCACAGCAAATCGGTAAGACAACCTAATGCTTATAAATTCAATGGAGAATGCTTTAACTGTAATAAGTATGGTCATAGAGCAAATGAATGTAGATCTAGGAATTAACAAAATATCAATACACCCATCGGTCAATGTTCACAATGCAACAAAGTTGGTCACAACTCTGAAAACTACAGAATGAATGTGAGATGTTATGTTTGTGGAAGATTTGGACATTTATCAAATCAATGTAGAACACAAACCGGCATAGGTTATGGGAAAGCTATTCAGAAGAATAATGTAACTTGTTATGCATGTAACAAGATTGGGCATATTGCTAAATTTTGTAGAAGTAAAGGAACACCGGTAGACAACAAAAGTGCTAGCTTGAAAGGTAAAGAAAAGGTTGAAGAGGTTAAGCAAGAATTCTCAAAACAATGGATTAGAAAAGCTGATCTAAATATTGGGAATACTTCTCCACCGGTAGAACCAACCAATGCTTCATCGGTAGGACAAAATGATGCCTCACCGGTATGACAAAGCAGTGCTCCACCAGCAGGAAGTTCTTCATCTAATTGAAGAAAATTTCCTTGAGAGTTTGGCAATCAAATGACACATGTGCTAATTATTCCCTCGGTTAGAGATAAGAAGTTGAAATTACTTATTACCAGCAGACAATGTTAAGTGAATACTTAACCGGCATGCAATTAATGTGGTAGATGGCGAAAAGATATTATAAAAGTAAGGTTTTGGCTCCATTTCATTTCACTGTGATTTCAAATTTTCAGAGAGCGTGAAGATTCCAAGTTAAGGCATTTCGAGCAAGAAGCAAGCACACTCCAAGCAATCATCCATCCAAGGTAGTAAAAGTTAGTTCCTGAGATAGCAAAGAAGGATGATACCTTAGGTGCTTTTTCTCAAATCCCTAAGGGAGTTGTATATGCTGAAGACCCTAGAATGTACATCCACTACAACATTGAAGAGTTAGGAGATGAGGAAATCAAAACCATGTATAAAACTGTGATATGTGATGATACCGACAATGTTAAAGATGAACACAAGATTATTGAAACCCTAGGATTCACAGAAATCCTTAGCATTCCTGAATTCCCTAAGGATGTGATTAGGATAGTGTTAAGCAGAGTTCATGGAGAATTTTTCTGGTTAGATGCAATCCATAAGATCACCAAGTAGACTGTGAAAGCTGTCACAGGGTTACCAACCACTGGTAAGAGACTAGATAAAACCAAAAAGGTTCCAAATGACCTACTTACAAAACTAACTGGTGCAACATTCGATAAGAGATCTGTAAGGGTTAATGATGTAAAAGATATCAACGTGAGATTCATAAGTATGATATTAGGTTACAAAGCCACTCATGCTAATAGACTTAACTCAGTTTCAAGTTTATGCATTAAGAGTGCTTATGATATGGTAACGGACAATGCAAAAATTGACATTTGTGAATGGTTAAAGGATGAACTGATTGACAACCTTGGAAAGATCAAAGAGGACAAGAAAGGAACTTTCAGATTTGGAAATCTATTAGTATGCCTAATGCTACACATAACAAAATAGGTTCCCGGTATAGGTTATAAAGAACTTGGATATGACATACTGGTAGGAAAACAATTGACTGAACTGTTCAATAACATGGGTGAGAACAAGGAGAACAATATTCATGACTTTTTCCAAGCATTGAAGACCAAAATGAAGCAAAGAATAAGGTTATCTCAGAAAATAGTACACAAATACAAAGATGATATATGCTTTGTTATTAAGAAAGATGAAATCTGGATGGAAGCGGTCATCTCAAGGACAATTTGGGTAACCAAGATGGGCTATGAGACAGATGATCACATAGTTGAAACTTATGCTAAAGCACTTCTGGAAGCCCCCAATGAACCTAAGGAAGAAGTATTTGGTAGTGCTGAGACTATAGAAAGCCAAATACAATCAAAGAAAAGAGTAAAGAAGGTTGAGGCATTTGTGAGGAAAGGATCCAGACAAGCAAAAGCCATTAAGGAAGATGTATTAAAGAAAACCGGCATAACAAAGGATGAGTTGGCAGCTCCACAACCTGAAACTCACCTATCACCGGTAGGTACTTCTTTGGAAGGTGACATGCCATCAACTTTTAAAAGAGTTGTTAGAAAAAGAGATCCCTCACTGACAACCACTCCTTCACCTAGAAGAACAAGGCAAAAGCAACAAGCAGTGAGATCTCTAGTTAGAAAGGTCACACCAAAGAAGAAACTGACACCAAAGAAAAAGAAAAGGTCAAATAGAGACTTGGCACCTTTTGATATAATGTTAAATGAAATCACAGAGGAAGGAAAACTGAAAAACATAGAGAAAATTTATGACACTCTAACTGCCGATGAGAAAGAGCAAGTTGAGAACAATGTTATATTGCATATGGACATGTGCAAGAAATTTTTGATGGAAGTAACAAATGAAATTCCTGATGATTTATTCAAAAGACTTGAGGCCAGAAGGCAAGCAGTGATAGAATTAGATAAGAAAATAAAAATAGAAAAACTACTTGCTGTATATCTGGTACTCTCCAAAGGAAATTGATGATTTGATTGCTCAAGCAAACTGGTCAGTATTCTCTACTGCACACTGACACATTTCACTAATGGTAGGAAGAGTTACTGAAGTAATAGAGGAAATAGAAGATGGATGGGATATATTCCTGGTTGACAAAGAAAAACAAGAAGAGTACAAGAACCCTAAACCTATAAAAGTATATCAGAAAGATAGAGACAAGGGGAAAGGCAAAGTTGGTGGACCACCAAGCATCAAAGTTAAAGACAACCTACCCCCACCGGTGAAAATAACAACCATTGAAGATCAACCGGCAACAGAAAGTATGGATGCAGAGGATAACAATCCTAATTCTGAAGTTCTATATACTATAAATGTTGATACCCAAAAGATCAACATAATAGTAGATAAAGATACAACTGAAAAGTCAGATATGGCTAATGAGCCTTCGATAGTAGGGGAAACAGAGAAAACGACAGAGGATACAGAGAAAAAGGCAGAGACTGGGTCACAGATAGAGACAACACAACATTCAAAGAAACCAACAGAGCTAAAGGCTCCGGAACAGGTACATAAGGAAACAGTGCCACCGGTAAGTAGTGAAGTAGGAAAACCAGTGCTAAAAGAAATGTAGACACAATTTGATCTACCAAAGGTCAATACAAGCATGGTTACTTCCACCGGTACTCAGATTGTTGGATCATCATCAACATTCAAGTCAACAAATGTGACTAAGGTATTACTTGATTCTATCAAGAAAATAACTGACTGCAGCTCATACGATTATAAGGCAATTGATGATTCTATACCAATTTTGAAGGTAATAGCTCCCAACTGTAATATAGATAATAAAGATTCTTTAGGACAATTGGATACATTGTGTAAATATATTTCAGAAAACATTGAGAAAATAAAGGAAGAGTCAGTAAAGGATAAGGTAGAAAAAGAAAAACATAAATTCTTTGATGAGGAAATAAAGAAGTGTAACAGAGATTTTGACACACTTCTACCAGAACTATGTAGTTTGTTGAAAGAATACAAAAATCTGTATAAAGATACATGTAAAACAAACTTTTTGACTGTAGATATTGACAAGAAAATAAGCAAGGTATAGGATGAGATAAATAAACTTGTAGACAATTTTGTCAACTCACCGGATTCACTATCAGTTTTTGAAGAGAAGATAGAAAATTTTGAGGAAGAATTACTCAAATTAGAAAGGGAAAAAGAAAGAATAATAAACAAGGCAAAACATTTGAGATCTAAACTGAGTCCAAGATTGGACTATTTAGCATCTCTGCGGAAGGAAATTTCAGGGGCACTAATACAGGGCAGCAAAACACCGACAGAGCATTTGCAGCATCTCACCAGTACAGTGAAGAGAACTGAGATAGCAATAAAAGATAGTAAGAAGTTTATGGATAGTCTAAACTTAATTTTGGGAGATCTTTTTCAGATAATAACTACCCAGCTACAAGTTTGAGGATATGGATAGTTGAACCTACAAACTCTACTGACATCTTGACAACCTTTGTCATTGATGCCAAAGGGGGAGTAGTAGGATGAGAAAATTCAAAACACAGGAATCATATGCTCAGGGGGAGCTCTCACATTTTTGGTACACACATTTTTGGACTACACATTTTTGGATACTTTTTGAAATTTCTCATGAGTATTGCCATCAATGCCAAAGGGGGAGATTGTTGGCATATGCACACTCCAATGAGACATTGTATGTGATTGAAGGTTTTGTCATTGATGGCAACCTTGCAATCCTATGGCACCGACAAGACATTATACTGGCAAAGCATTACACAGGCAACCTTGCAATCCTATGGCATTGGCAAGACATTATACCAGCAAAGCATTACACAGGCAACCTTGCAATCCTATGGCACTGGCAAGACATTATACCGACAAAGTATTACACAGGAAAGATAGTGCACCGACATCAGTAGATCATACTCTACACTAGCACTTAGAACACCGACACCGACACAGAAGAAAACAAGTATACCGGCACAGAGGCCGACATGATTTTTGTTATGTAATATTTTTTTTATTATTGTAAGCCGACTTGGCAAATTATAAAATGACTCTTATATATAAAGGAGGTCATTGTAGACATTTGGAGGAGTGATGGTAAGAGCATTAAGGAAAATATTAGGCAGACCTAATGTGCGAAATATAGGTCAAGGGTATATGTAAAGAACATAGCAGAACCGGTACTGAATCGGGCATTGAAGATGATATTGTAAAGCAGTACAAGTTATTGGATTAGTATAATCCTTATTGTAAGTCAGTGTGACTTCCCATTGAGTAGTGAGCTCTAGACAGTTGGCCTTGCACATGCCCCTATTGTAAGTAATATTCTCTTATTGGCCAGTGAGTGAATATTGTGGGTCACAAATCCCACCGAGGTTTTTCCCACATCGGGTTTCCTCATTAAACATCTTGTGTTATGGTGTACTTTTTATGTGGATATTCTTGATTCTGTTTATTTCATTATTTCTTGCATACCGATACACTGTTATATTATGTTCTGCATGTTTTAACTGAAGAAATTCTTATTACCGTGAGTAGAGAGATTAGTGTTACACTTGAGGATGTATATATCATTTTTTACATCCCTATTAAAGGAGAGCTTGTACAATATGACCATCATTAGATGGGTGGCACTGGAGCATTGAAATATTTTTTTGGTGATCAGATGATTGATGGCTCAAAGGTGAGATGGATGATATGTTGATGTATTATGATCATGTGCCCTCTATTTTGGCTAGTTTGATTGGAGGTTTTGTTTGTCTAGATTGGACATCATCGGGACTCTATGTTGGTTGGGGTCATATTTTTTAGGGGATGATGCAACATAGGACCCGATATGCTTGGGGTATTTGTATGTTGGTTCATTTATATCATGATCTTCACTAGGTAGTGTATGATTGGGCAACTAGTTTATTAACAAGGGTTACACTGCTTCAGATATGGTGTTGGGAGCACATTGTTGTGACACGTCCTATTTATGATTGAGTGCAAGGGGATGGTCAGCCCTAAATATATGCATACAATAGTATGGTTTTCCACTCGAAGCTAGGTAAGCTAGAGTATTGGAGGTACATTCTAGATGGATACTATGACATGGAGACCCTATGTTGCCTGTGAGCCATGGATGGATGATGCTAGGGAGTTTCCAGTGATCTACCATAGCCTATATTTGAATGGTCAGACTCCATATGTTATTGAGCATCAACTGATTGCATGCATTTACCAACAATTTGACAAGATTCATGGGATGACACATGGACTCCCAATGATAGAGTAGAGTGGGCTCCATCTATTTCATTTGAAAATGCTTATACTGAGTTCATTGCTATGCCACATCTTGCATATGATCTATGACCACATATATTAGATGTAGGGATGTGATGTAAGTGCTAGGCTAGGTGAGTGTAATTCAGGACAAAACTATCACAATAGGCCACCAAGGAAACCCAAAACACCCTACCAACCAGACTTAAACCTTCAAGACACTCTTCAATTGATCATAAACAACATTCTGGACCCCAATAATAACATTGACAAGATCTTAGGATCAAAACTTGAAAAATTGTTCAAGCCTACTCAAACCGGCTAGACACCAAACTTGGCTTCAAGTTGGAATTTTGATAAAATAGTGAGAAGGGATTAAACCAAATGGTCAAGGTGGACATAAATTCCCATACAAACATGCTCAAGGTGTGGTGACACAACAAATTGATCAATTCAATAAGGTTCCTTTGTAAAACCCCAAAATCCTTGTATACTCAAGGGGACTTATCAAAACAACTTTGCAAAGTTGTAAATGATCAACAAAATAAAATGGATATAAAAATACCCTTTATTGAGAAAGGTCTAAATCCAAAAGGAGGTGGTCTGAAAAATAAAGGAGACCTGCTACCCTTCACAAATGCAAGTAGGCCTAAATAGGCTTAAGTAGGTGAGTTTGTGAAGGAAGTGTATGAAATGTGGTTGATCAGAAAGTTTTACCAACTAAAAAAGTGTTTTCCACACCCTAATTGACCAAATCTAGGATTTTTTCCATTGGTTCAACCCCTTTTTGTTTTATCACCAATTTTGCATTTTGAAACTAGGTTGTCACATGAGGATGCCAACCTAAAAATCAAAGCAAAGGCCAAAGACACCTGAAAACCTGAAAATTTCTTTCAGAAACATTGATTACATATACAAACCTCTCATTACACCAAGTTTTAGAATTTTTTTATGGTGGCCATGAGAGGAAATGCAAAAATAGGTCAAAACCCTAGGTTTAGGAGGGTTTCAAAACTGTTTTTAGTAAAAATGCAATAACTTTCAAAAAAGAGCACTTAGAGACCTAAAATAAAAGGTAAAAGAAAGGTAAGATGCCCTTAAATCTGAATCCATAAGTTAGAACCTCCTAGTAGTCTGAAAATAATCTGTACAAGAGCAAAAACATGACTGTTTGCAGGAAAACAAGGTTTTTTTATTGATTGCCAAATGAAAATTTACATCAACTCCTTCATCACCAACCTGAAAGGGCTTATGAAGGCCTCCCCCATTGGTTAAAACCAATTTTAGAACTAATTGGCCAATGGGGAAGGATATTTTCTTGCAAACAAAAAGTTGTCAAGTGTTGTGATGACAACATTGACACTTTTTGACAATTTTTGCTCAAAAGCACTTAAAAGTGCAAACTAACTTTCTAAATCCTAGAAATGGTCATGAAGGACCAATTTATTGTAAAAAACAATCAAATAACTCAAAACTAAAGTTTTATGACCCTTTGACCATAGTTGACCAAGTGGCTCATAAATTGCCAAACCTGGGACTAAGCCTCACAAAAAGGATAAAAAACAAGACTAATGACTCCTATCATGAAATAAACATTCCAAGACCCCTTAGGAGTCATAACAAGGTAGGATAATAAAGTTTTTAAAGTTGGTTCTCCTGCACCATACTCCCCATGGGTTTTTGAACTCAAGTTCCCACTTGAGTCAAGTTTATCAAGTGAAGATCCATGATTTTGGATCTGCTCTCCAGTCATCCATGTGGCATCAATGGTGGGGAGTCCTTTCCACTTTACCAGGTACTACAAATATGTCTTCTTCTTGGTTTGTTTCAAAATCTTATAATCCAAGATCTTTTCCAACTCAACCGACTTGCTTTGAGGAAGGTTGGTGACATAGTCTTCTTGGTCATGGAAGATTTGATCATTAGAAGTACCTACACCTTCAGAAGGACCTACAACAATGTTAATAACTGCATCACCTTTATAAGAGGTCAGATCACAAAAATTGAAAATAGGAGAAATTTGCAAAGTAGGAGGAAGAGAAATCTCATAGGCGTTGTCACCCATTTTTTTAAAAATGGTGCATGGCCCCACTTTCTTCATATGCAACTTGGAATATCTACCCTTAGGAAATATTTCCTTCCTGAGATATGCCCAAACTTTGTCTCCAATTTTGAAATGTACTTCCTTTCTCTTTTTATCAGCATGGGCTTTGTACTTTTGAGTAGTATTTTGAAGGGTTTATTTCACCTCTTCTTGCACTTTTCTATCAAATCTGCAAGTTCTTCTCCTTGTGCACTGATTTTGAAATTAGATGGTAGTTCTACTAAGTCTAAGGGACCCTGAGGATGTATGCCAAACATTGTTTGAAAAGGAGTCTTCCCTGTTGACCGGTTTAGAGAGTCATTGAATGCAAACTCTTCTTGAGGGAGTACCATCTCCCAATTCTGATTGTATTTCTTTGTTAGGCATCTAAGTAGATTACCTAATGACCTATTCACCACTTCTGATTGGCCATTAGTTTGTGGGTGATATGTAGAACTATAGGTCAGATTTGTGCCCAATTTCTTGAACAAAGTTCTCCAAAAATGGCCTTGAAACTTCACATCTCTATCTGAGACAATTGTTTTTGGTAACCCATGAATTTTGACCACTTCTTTGAAGAAGAGGGGGGCAATATGTGAAGCATCATTTGTGCTTTTATAGGGTACAAAATGTGCCATCTTGCTGAACCTGTCCACAATGACAAAAGCACTATCATACCCTTGCTTACGCCTAGGCAATCCAGTTACAAAATCCATTGAGATTGATTCCCAAGGTCTAGAAGGTATTGGTAAGGGTTGATAGAATCCTTGATTGCTTGACACACCTTTTGCTTTGGTGACATATTGTACAAGTTTGAACAAACTTTTTGACATCATTTGCCATTTAGGCCAAAAATAACTCCTTTTGACTAGACCTAGAGTTTTATCAATACCAAAGTGACCACTCATGCCACCACAATGTTTTTCCTTGATAATATTAGACCTCATTGAGCATTTAGGAATACAAAGTTGAGATCCTTTAAAAAATAAACCATCTTGAATGAGGAAATCTGAAAAATCAGTGTGATATTTACCCACAAGTTTAGAGCAAACCTCAAAAGCTTCACCAAAATCTGAATCACTTGCATAGAGAGTCTTCAAGGCATCAATACCAATTCTTTGAAGTTAGATTTCTTGAACCAAACCCACTCTTCTACTTAATGCATCAGCCACTTTTTTGGCTTAACCCTTTTTGTGCTTGATAGTGAAAGTATAGGCTTGAAGTTGCTCCATCCATTTTATGTGTTTAACACTTATTTTCTCTTGTGAGTTCAGGTATCTAAGAGCATGATTGTCTGTGAAAACCACAAACTCCTTTGGTAGAAGGTAGTGTCTCCATTTTTTCAATGCTTGAACCATTGCATAGAGTTCAAGGTCATAAGTAGAATACTTCTTCTTGGCCTCATTGAGTTTTTCTGAAAAGAAAGCAATAGGTCTATTTTCTTGGCTTAGGACTACACCTATAGCCAAGTTGCTAGCATTTGTTTCAACTGTAAACAGTTTGCCAAAATCAGGTAAGGTTAGAATAGGATAATGTGCCACCCTATTCTTCAAATATTGAAAAGCCTCATTGGCTGCATTAGTCCATACAAACTTAGTTTTTCTACCACCTTTAATTGTATCCAACAATGGAGCACATATATGACTGAAATTTTTAATAAACTTCCTATAAAAGGTGGCTAATCCATGAAAATTTCTCACATCACCTAGATTCTTTGGTTGAGGCCAACTTACAATGGCTTCTACCTTGCTTGGATCTATCTTTAGTGTGCCTTGAGAGATGACAAAGCCCAAAAATGTGAGCTCCTTTTGCATGAAGATACACTTCTCTAGATTGATGATTAGTTTGTGCTCATGAAGCTTCCTTATAACCTGCTCTAAATGGTTAATATGCTCTTCTAAAGTGCTGCTAAAAATTAGAATATCATCAAGATATATAACCACAAACTTACCATTGAAATCTTTGAATATTTCATTCATCAACCTCATGAATGTGCTTGGAGCATTGCTCAAACCAAAAGGCATTACAAGCCATTCATACAAACCATATGTTATCTTGAATGCAGCCTTCCATTCATCTCCCGGTCTGATCCATATTTGGTGATAACCAGATTTGAGATCAATTTTAGAGAAGTAGAAAGAATTGCCAAGTTGATCCATTAGGTCCTCCATCCTTGTAATTGGGAACCTGTATCTTATAGTGATCTTGTTTATAATCCTGCTATAAGTGCATAACCTCCATTTCCCATCTTTCTTGGGTGCTAATACTACTGGTACGACACAAGGGCTAAGACTATTTTGAATGAGTCCCTTGTTCAATATCTCATGAACTTGTATTGAGATCTCAACATTCTGATTGGGTGTCATCTTGTATGGTGCCTTGTTGGGCAATGATGCACTAGAAATCAAATCAATTTGATGGCAAACATCTCTCAAGGGTGGGAGGGTAGGGGGAAACTCACTTGTGTTGACTTCCTTATACTTGCCAAGCAAACCTTTCACAACATCAGGAATAGATGCTATAGGATCAGATTCCTCTTTGTCCTTGGGTTTCACAACCAAAAGAAAATTCTCTTCTTGAGACTCTTTCAATGTTTTTACCATCTCTTTCTCACCAATTACTATGACTGTGGGCTCTTTCTCTACCTTAGTGTCAGGCAATGGTTTCATGGTATAGGTGACTCCATCTTTTACAATGGTGTAGGTGTTCTTCCTACAACTATAGGTGGCATCCATGTCATATTGTCATGGCCTCCCTAGTAGAAGATGGCAAGCATCCATCTCTATAATGTCACATAAAACTTTGTCCTTAAAATCACCTAAAGAGAACTCAATCATGGTTTGATTAGTCACAAGGGTTTGCTGCCCCTTAGTAAGCCAAGAAACATGATAAGGAAAAGGATGAGCAGATTTAGTTAGTCCAAGTTTATCTACCATTTCTCTAGAAACCAAATTTTTAGTTGAACCAGAATCTATGAATAGGTTACACACTTTACCTTGGCACCTTATCCTTGTCCTGAAGAGATTCTTCCTTTGGGGGGGTTCCTGGGTGTGGGGAACTTGTAAGAAGGCATACCTCATCATTAGGACCATACCTTCTTCAGCATCAAGTTCATGTCTCTCCTCTTGGACCACTTGAGTTCTTCTTTCACCTTGGTTGTTGTTGTTGTTTCCTCTTTTAGGGCACCTTCCAGCATGGTGTCCTAACTGATTACAATTGAAGCATTTGAGGGGTTCATTTGATCTCCCTCTTCCTCTACCAAAAGGTCTTCTCCCTCTAGAGTTTCCTCTACCACCATAGTCACCTTGTTCTTTGTTTCCTTGGGGCTGCTCCCAAGATTTGCTGTCATTACTTGACTGCCCTTTACTCCAAAAATTGCTCTTGCCTTTGGAGTTCTTGTTGAAATTGCTGCCTTTACCCTTGTTGCCTTGGTCTTGCCTCCTCTTCAACTTATCTTCCACTTTAAGTGCCAATTGGTAGCACTACTATATTGTGGTCGAGGTACACAAATTCAACTCATCTTGGATATTCATTTTCAAGCTATTCAAGTACTTGGCCAACCTTTCACTTTCCCTTTCTGCGGTCTTGGACTTCAAACACAACTTTTGGAACTCCTCGATGTATGTGTTGATGTCCATGTCCTTTTGCCTAAGATTTTGCCTCCTTCTATGAAGTTGAACTTAATCATCTGGAGGGATATAGGCCTCATGTATCTTAGCCTTCATGGTTTTCCAAGAGGTAATCAAACTCTTGTCCTCTTTCAGCCTTTCTCCTTGAAGAAAGTTCCACCATGTCAAAGCTCCACCTTTCATCTTGGAATTCGCTATCTTAACCCTTTAAATTTCAAGGATCTCTTCACAATCAAAGAAGCAATCTAGGGAATCAACCCATTCAATGACCACATCAGGGTCCATGTTGCCATTGAAGGTAGGCAAGTCAAGCTTACTATCAGTGGTTCTCCTTGCCACTGTCTTGAGGGAATTAACAAGGTACCTTTGGTCTGTAGGTACATCATCGGCATCATCCTGCCACAAGGGTTCTTCCTCTTCTTCACCCCTCTCTGCAAGGTCTTCTCCTTGTCTCCTCAGATTAAGCTTCTAGTTAAGACTGTTTACTTGATTCATTAGGGATTGCACCCTCTTTACCAATTCCACATTTGTCATGTGGTGTGGAAGCCTTTCATTTTTATTATCTCCATCTGCATTATTCTCTGACATCTTTCACTCCTTAGGTTCAAAACCTAAGCTCTGATACCACTTGATGTAAGTGCTAGGCTAGGTGAGTGTAATTTAGGACAAAACTGTCACAATAGGCCACCAAGGAAACCCAAAACACCCTACCAACTAGAATTACACCTTCAAGACACTCTTCAATTGATCATAAACAACATTCTAGACCCCAAGAATAACATTGACAAGATCTTAGGATCAAAACTTGAAAAATTTCTCAAGCATACTCAAACTGGCTAGACACCAAACTTGGCTTCAAGTTGGAATTTTGACAAAACAGTGAGAAGGGATCAAACCAAATGGTCAAGGTGGATGGAAATACCCATACAAACATGCTCAAGGTGTGGTGACACAACAAACTGATCAATTCAACAAGGTTCCTTTGTAAAACCCCAAAATCCTTATATACTCAAGGGGACTTATCAAAACAACTTTGTAAACTTTCAAATGACCAAAAAAAAAAATGGATATCCAAATACCCTTTATTTAGAAAGGTCTAAATCAAAAAGGAGGTTGTCTGGAAAACAAAGGAGACCTGTTACCCTTCACAAATGCAAGTAGGCCTAATTAGGCTTAAGTAGGTGAGTTTGTGAAGGAAGTGTATGAAATGTGATTGATCAGAAAGTTTCACCAATTGAAAAAGTGTTTTCAACACCCAAATTGACTAAATCCAGGAGTTTGTGCATTGGTTCAACCCCTATTTTGTTTTATCACCAATTTTGCATTTTGAAACTAGGTTGTCACATGAGGATGCCAACCTAAAAATCAAAGAAAAGGCCAAAGACACCTGAAAAACTGAAAATTTATTTGATAATAATTGAGTACATATACAAACCTCTCATTCCACCAAGTTTTAGAATTTTTGTACTGTGGCCATGAGAGGAAATGCAAAAATAGGTCAAAACCCTAGGTTTAGGAGGGTTTCAAAACTGTTTTTAGTAAAAATGCAATAACTTTCGAACTAGAGCACTTAGAGACCTAAAATAAAAGGAAAAAGAAAGGTAAGAGGCCCCTAAATCTTAATCCATAAGTTATAACCTCCCAATAGTCCGAAAATAATCCATACAAGAGAAAAAATGTGACTATTTGTAGGAAAACAAGGTTTGTTTAATTGATTGCCAAATGAAAATTTACATCAACTCCTTCATCACCAACCTGAAAGGGCTTATGAAGGCCTCCCCCATTGGTTACAACCAATTTTAGAACTAATTATCCAATGGGGAAGGATATTTGCTTACAAACAAAAAGTTGTCAAGTGTTGTGATGACAACATTGACACTTTTTGACAATTTTTGCTCAAAAGCACTTAAAAGTGCAAACTAACTTTCTAAATCCTACCGATGGTCATGAAGGACCAATTTATTTGCAAAAATAATAAAATAACTCAAAACTAAAGTTTTATGACCCTTTGACCATAGTTGACCAAGTGGCTCATAAATTGCCAAACCTGGGACTAGGCCTCACAAAAAGGATAAAAAACAAGACTAATGACTCCTATCATGAAATAAACATTCCAAGACCCCTTAGGAGTCATAAAAAGGTAGGATAATCAAGTTTTTAAATTTTATGCTCCTGCACCTGGATGTCAAAGGATTATTATTGATAGTTTACAAATCACCCATTCCCAAGGTTGACAGATCCAGCGGAGCCTCCACCGAGATTAGGTGATGATGATGATGATGATGGGGACCCTCGACTGAGGCAGAGACGATGACATGGTGACCTAGGTTGTGATGGAGAGTGTGGGGATGATGGTAGAGGAGGGAGGAGAAGATGGAGGAGAGGAGGGAGAGCACAAGTTTATAGTGGACCTTTTGGAGCTGGGAGTAGAGGACCTCTAATGGATATGGGGAGTCAAGATGTAAGAGGGAGAGATGGAGGGAGGGATGGAGGAAGAGAAGGAGATAGAGGATGAGGGAGAGATGGAGATAGAGGTAGAGGGAGGTATGGAGATAGAGGTAGAAGGAGGGATGGAGGATGAGATGCGGGCCAAGGTGGAGCTATAGATGTAGGCTGGGGTGTAGAGGGCAGAGATGGTCCCTTATAGATTATGTAGGATATTGGTGGTGTCGGGTGTTATGGGGGTTATGAATCAAAGGATGATGTACCCTTGATCAGCCGGAGGGTAGTGAGAGCACGATAGGTTGATGCCCCATTATAGGTATAAAAACTAGCACAAAAGCCAATAGTGGAACAACGAGATGATACAAGTGCCTTGAGGGCTCAGAATGCATAGTTGCACACTCAGATCTAGGCTTGGACACTAGAGAGGGTGGTGCAGGAGCACCTAGGTTTCTTGATGAAATTTTGGAGTGAATGATCCTCATAGGTTCAATGATTGAATAAAGGGATATTGAAGAGTCCAAAAGTGTGTTTTGAGGTTGTTTCTAGTTTGATTGTCTTTATTCTTATCTTGTTTACTCAGTTTTGGCCTATGTGCCTTTGTAAGCCTAAAATGGCATCATATAGAAAAATTGTGTAAAACTCCTTTTAAGGCCTCATAAGGCTTTTGGAAATGTTTATTTGATGTTAGGAAACCATCCTATGGAGTCAAGAATGTGTAGATATGCAAAAATTGTAAAAATGCATTGTGGAGGAAAAGTTGTCATGTTTGCTTGACAACATTTTGCAACAATGTGAGCAATTTTTAAAAAATGCTCAAATTGGTAGTTAGAGGACTAATTGGTGGTTAGTTTTGATTTAGTAGGCATATATAAGGCCTCTCAAAAAAAATTAGAGGGGTTGGAAGATCCAAAGATTGAATTTTGAATAGAAACTTGAGACAATTTCCCGATTTCTTCAATAAATTTGCAAAATTGTTTATTGCAGTCAGTACTAGATGGATTGATTTTTGTATTGTACCTTCATGGATTATTAGTTTGTGTTTTTTTTATTACTTATAAATGATTTGTATTCACTCTTTTTATAGGTTTAGTTGGTGTAAGTAAATTCTTTCTTGTTTACACTCCTCTCGGTTTGAGTAAGGGGCCTAAAAAATGGCTCCAACTTGAATTCCCTTTGTGGTTTCTCTATGCCCTTTGGGATTCAAGTAATGGAGTCTGTATATAGTGTAAATATTCCATTTTTTTCCCTGTAAGTTGCTTTTGAACATTTTACCATCATGTCCTAGGCGAGCTCTGCCATAGCCCGGCTAGGGAACATGACTTCTATTTTTACTATTTCTTGCAGGGGTGATCAAATGTGATTGAGACAAGTGATTGGAAAGGAGTATGTTTGTCTTTTAGAGTCTTAGTGTGAGTGTAGAGGTTGGAGAGGGTGTGGAGACCTATAAAACCCATTGGTGAGAGCATACAAGCCTAAAACCCTTCCAAAGAGCCATTTTTGGGGTTGTACCTATATGGACAAATAAAACCACCTCATCCCCTAAATCTTGAAGAGTGTCAAAATGGGTATCCAGATCACAAAATATTATGGGGGGTCATTTGGAAGTTTTTAGAACAAAAGATGAAAAATCATGAAGGTAGGGCTAAAAGGGGGCTCATAGAGCTACTAGGCCTTGAAAATAGGAAACTATGAAAGCGATAGAGAGATGAAGGGAAGAAAACTTAAAAATAACATGGTAGGAGTTAAAAAACCATCTCAGACTCCTACTAGTCCCCTACAAGTGAAGGATAGAGAATTAGACATGTTTGTGGTTAGACTTACTCCTGTGAGTCCTAACCTTGATTGAGCAACTGGAGCAAACACACTAGTAGAGAGTTCTCCAAAGGAGTTTGGGGGTTGGTGTTGAAACAAGAAAGGAAAGAAGGACATAGGAAAAACAAGGAAGCCCATAATGAGACCTATTCCTAGAGTATGAGTCAAATTTCACTTCTTTGTGAGATTCTCCCTATCAAAGTGGTATCAGAGCCCAATAAGACTTGGGAAGGAACTAGTTGATGTCAAAGACTGAGTCAGTGGGTGAAAATAGTTTCAAAATGGTGACTAATACAGAGTTACCCAAAAGGGTAGAAGACCAAGAGGAAGAGAATAGACTTCTCAGGGAAAAGTTGCAGCAATTGGAGAACAAACTAGGTGAAGTAGAAGACAAAACCGACAAGGTGACTATCAAAGTCAATGAAGAAAAGGGTAAAGAAGTGGTAGAGGAGGATGGCACACTTAAACAAGATCCTATTTTGCCTAAAGAACCTTTCCTTAGAGCCATCAAAGCCTTAGGAGGTAAGTCCCTAGAAGGAGTGCCACGTTTTTGTGGAAAAATGCAACTATAGTCACATAAATTTATCCATTTTAATTAAATGAATATTTGCTATTTATTTGATTAAAAACTCACTAGCCATCAGTTAATTAAATTAAATATTTAATTAATTAATCTTCAAACATTCTCCTATTAATTAAATAAATTATTCAATTTATTTTAATTAATTCATTAAACCAAATCCATAAATCAATTAAATGAATAAATCCTATTTATTCAATTTAAATCCCCCTTTCCTCTTTTAAATGAATAATTAAAAACATTTATTTAAATCATTCACCCCCCCCACTACATTTTCCTACAAATGCAAGTTGCAACCACAAGTTGAAATAAATTAATTTTATTTTAATTAAAATCCTATTTTTCCTCACCCACCAAATCCACTTGCAATTCTAACCCCCTTCTAGATTCTTCTGACCCCTTCCTAATTAGCCTAATCTATCCCCTAATTATTGTCACATTCTTAAGCAACTTGAAGTCACTTCTCAAAGACTCCAAAGTCTTTGAAAAGCATTTAATGCTTTATGTGCTCAACAAGGTAACCTCTAAAGTCTTCCAAACCACTAATGGCTCTTACATGACCATTAATGGCTCTTACATGACCATTTATGGTTAACCCCTAACTCAACCCTCATGTGACCCATGTGTCTTCTCAAGTATTTATTTCTTTGACCATGGTTATCCCTTTAACCTTTGCACAAGAGTTTATCCATTGGATAAAAACATTATTCTTCGAATAATGAATTTATTCATTCAACCCAACCTTGACCTTAACTCCCAAGTTAACTCTCAGGTCATGTCAAGCATTTAATACTTCTTCCCTCTCCTCTCAACCTATATCATATTGACACTTGTCATCCTAGGATTGGGTTGAAAGGCCTCACATGGATTGAATATATTCAATCTTGACCCTTGTTGAGATTACTCAATCTCAACCATCCATTGCTCCATTTTTCCTATAAATAGAGCCCATTTCTTCATAATCCAGATCCTGAAAAACTTGTATGCATTTACATTATAGCCATTTTTAGAGAGCATTAGATAATCAATCATATTCACTCTTTTGTTTTAAAATCAACACTAGCTAATTTGATAATCTCTTGTTTTAGCTCTTGTTCACATTTGCATAACATTTTAGATTAATCATCATTTCAATCTTGAATCTTCATAAGGCATCCATAGTGCAAAAAGCTGCTGAGAGCTACACTAATTTGGAACTTGGAGAGGAGAGGAACAAGGGAGAAGGAGCTAAGAGCATGTTAGAAGGCATTTGGAGATGCCTTGTTGTATTTGCTTCCATAGTTAAATATTTCATCATGTTTTTAGTGTCTCTTTTGATATGCCTGCTTAGACTAGTTTTTGGTTGATTGACACTAACATCTATCTTTGTTTCTTGTGTTTTTGTGTGTTATACGACTGCAGGTTTTAGTCTAACATTTGTCCATTTTGCAGAGAATCATTTGGTGAACCCAATGTGAATCCCAACAACAATTTTTTTTTGACAACTAACATTTTGATTGTTTAGCTTGACACACAGGTCGCGCTTTGGCGCTTTTGTTTGCGCTATTGTCATTTAGTATTCTAGCACTTTTGTTTCTACAATAGCGCTATTGTCCAAAGTTTAGCACTTTTGTCTTTTTATTAGCGTTTTTGTTTCTGTTTTAGCGCGTTTGTCCTTCTGCATTAATATCCTACTTTAGTGCTTTTGTCTATACTTTCACGTATTTGTCTTAAGTAGCTCTTCTATTTTCACACAGAGTAGCGCTATTGTAATAGAACGTTGTAAAAAAGGCCTTGTAACCAATAAAATTATTTTTTTAGGCTTGTGGAAGGCCACCATATATTCAGATTTTACTAACTTTTCGTTTCATGTGCAGGTTTTAAACTAACCCTTTTGTTGCTTAACTTCAAAATTTTCATTTGGTGCTTTAAAACTTACAAACAAATTTTTTTTTTTCATGCAAGATAGGCAAACTTCAAAATTTTCATTTGGTGCTTTAAAACTTACAAACAAATTTTGTTTTTCATGCAAGATAGGCAAACTTGAAAATTTTCATTTGGTGCTTAAAAATCAACCGCAGAAACACTTCATTTTTGGTGCTCTAAAACTCACAAACAAATTTTCTTTCATTGCAAGTTAGGATTCACTTATATTTGGTGCTTAAAACAAGACAAGGCAAATCTCATTTCTTGCATCAAACTTAAGGAAATTCACAATCAACACTTAATTTTTTGTCCAAGTAAAAAGAACAATCAACTTGTCTCATTTTGTAAATTGATTTACTTCATGCATACGTGTTTCAATTTCAGTTGACCAAGATTTCAAATTCCTGGTTTACTCAAACATATTGCCTTTGAAGTTAAAAAGAACATCATGGTTGTTGGAGCAACATCTCCAAATATATAGAACATCATTGTGATGACAAGTTAAAAAGAACAAGTGTAGTTTGTGTTTGGCACACTTGTGCAAAAGAGTTTGTCGAGTGGTCCTACTTCTAACACACACTATCCTCTCCCTTGGCTTTCATGGTCCTAGGTGCAAGAGAAAAGTGTTAGTAACACTCAAAATTTTATCTTTTTAAGAGAGGCCTACCAAGAAACACATCACTCTTGGGAACGACCTTGCACGGTAAATCCTTCGAGCTGCTATAGAAATCAGGTGAGAGTGAAAGCGGTAGCCTTGGGTATAGTTGTTCTTACAGTGTAACTTTTGAAAAGGACAAATGGGCCCCAACACAATTTACAAGGCTCTTAAGTGAGTCACTGCAGAATGAACTTATGTCCAAAAACATCAAAAATTACCAAACACCTTTAAGTAGAAGCCCACCCATTCTATTGATTGAGGATATTTGTGAGAAGTTCAGTGCAAGAGCATAGATGGTTTTGCTCCCAAGATACTCACCATACATATTTCCTTGAGTAGAAACATAGCTTTTTGAAAGGTTACTTGTATCCCAATAAAAGTGGTGACTCCCCCATCATAGGGATCATCTATTTGTTATGTTCACGCAAGACTTAGTATATCACATCCTTACCTGCCACGATGAGATTCATAAGGTATATAGTACTGAAGTTGAAGAAATATCAAGATGTGGGCTAAAATTATCGCAACTGGCCATTTGACCTTAGGGATAAAGAGTGTTTGAAGTGTTTTCATTTTTGAGTCAAGACCAGTGCAAATTGAGCCGACTTCAGGCTTTGGAAAAACACCTAAAATACATTTAAGGGAAAGGGTCATAAAAAGTTCAAAAGATTGGGTTGATCTAGACCCATACTTACTTGTGCCTTTTGAGGCAACATTCTTGTGTTTGTGTGCTTGCTTTGTTTTCTTGTCAAAGAAACATCATAAACCCAAAATCAAAAACAAGTATTCATCCAACACAAACATTTTCAAAAACACAAAAGATCAAAAACCAAGAGCAACAACAAAAAGTATCAAACTATATGACCATTCTTCACATCTTGAGAAAGAAGAATCTTCATCAACACATCAACTTGAAGAAAAGACCATTAAGCTCAAAGGCTTTTATCAAAAGGAGGAAACTTCTATCTTAATAGACAAATCTTTGTCTCTCATAGAACCTTCTTGCATCACATCCGTCTTTACCTTCAAGGGAAATCAAATGAGTTTGATCAAGAATCATTATACCACAGAGCTTTTACTCAATATCGAGCTTTGAGTTATCATCAAAATAAGGGAAGCAGGATCAATCTTGCCTTCTTTCCAGATATTTGTATCACATATAACTCAACTAGGGAAGAACCACCAACCCCTGAACAAGAAGAGGAAGAGTTTGTTCATTTTGTAACACAAAGTTTCTATTGAATTTAAAAATCTCATCCATTATCACATTCATATCTCATCAAATCCATTCCAAGTCTCAAAACATCAAAAGGTTTTTGTCCTAAGTTCTATTTTGATATTGCTTGAATCAAACACAATATATCACTTTTAGAGTGTCTCTACATCTAGGATAAACTCATCCTAAGAGACATTTCTACGCAGGTTAAAACTAGTCTATGAGTGAATCCTCTCATTACTAGGTAGTTGAGTCTGTAACACATCTCAGATCTCTCTAAACCTTATCACATCAAACTTTGTCAATCAAACACAACAAGCAATTTCAAGGAAGAACTTTGGTAGCACCTACCTTTAGTGCTAGAGATCTATATGCAAAACACTTCACCAAACATCAATCTTTCATTCCATCACCCACTCATTGTTATTTTCATCAAACTTCAACAAAAATTTATAAACAAAATGGCTCATACCGGATCAATGTCTAGACAACAAGAAATTGAAGAGGAAGAGGAGGAAAATATCAATGAATTCCAAGAATTCCTTGGAGGAAATGCAAATGATGAAAATCCAAGTACTCCTACTCCTATAGAAATAGAAATGGCACAACATAACCCTTTATTTAATAGACTTTTTGATGAAATACTCAGGAGCAATGCTGATGCTCACTTTTTAAGACTTGCTCAAGACGGGATTAAACTACCCTCTGACTTTGATGCTGTACAACTAAGACAAGCATCAGAATGCCAAAATCATAATGAGGATGAAAGAGGTCAAGATCACATCAGATATAACCTTCATCAAGGTAATCCCCCACCTCCTCCTCCTCCAAATAAAATAGATATGTTGCGGCAACAAGTCGAAAATCTCACCCAACAACTTCATAGTGGTGTGAAAACTAATCAGTTTTCACTTAATGACATTTGTCCCTATCCCTTTGATAGGAATCTTCATATGCCACCTTTTCCATGAGGGTTTGAAACACCCAAGTTTGAGAAGTACCGAGGAAAAGGAGATCCTCATGATCATGCTAGAGAATTCCATTCAGCTTGCCTCGAAGTGGCATACGAGGACACATACCTAGTGTGACTTTTTCCCCAAAGCTTGGGAGGAACAACCACATCATGGTTTTCCTGATTACCAGGTGGAATTAGGACATTTGAAGAACTTATCCAAAAGTTCCTAGCACATTACTCACACAACATTGAACGAGATATCACCATGGCTAATCTATGTAACACTAAACAAAAACCAGGTGAGCTATTTTTAGTCTTTCTACAACGATGGTGTCAAATCTCTAGCAGACATTCTTTTCAGTTACCTGAACAAGAACTAGTGGAAATATTTATTTCCAACTTAAACGAAGAAATGGAATTTCACCTAGACGTAAAAGACATAGACTCTTTCAATGACATGATCACCAAAGGTCTAAAATGTGAATGGGCTCTCATCAAAAAAGGGCTTATCAAGATCTACAATGAGCCAAAGGATTGCCCTTGCCCACACTTCAATAGTGACAAGCCTAACTTCTGGAACAAAAACAAAAATGTCATCAAGGACGGGGTTGTGGATGCAAGAACTATCAAAAGTACACAACCTGTGGTTTGATTTGCAGGACAGAACCCCCCACCCAAGAATAACACTGTTGCTCCTCCAAATCAAGGATGCAATACATCTCAAGAGGAACCCAGACAACGTCAACAAAATTTTAAACCAAAACAAACATACACTCCCTTAGGTGAACCCATTGAAACAGTGTTACATTAGTTGGTTTCTCAAAATCTAGTGACCTTACCCAAAACATCAAACTACGAACCTCAAGTTAAACCTTTATGGTGGAGAGATATTGAACATTGCGATTTACATCAAGGGAAAGGGCATAACACAAGCAATTGTCACAGATTAAAATATCTTATTCAGGATCTTATTGATCGAGGTGAAATCAAAATCGAAGGACATGACCCAAAGACACCAAACAATGATCATCTCATGTTTAAAAATCCACTTCCATCACAAGATCAAAGGGGTCCTTCCACTTCAAGGAGAAACAAAGATACCACCGATTATACGCAAGCCGCGTATAATTACATTGTGAATCACCTAAATGATGCCAGTGAACAAATTGCAACTATTACCATAAAAAATCCTAGCTCCACTTGGAATGTTGTTACATGTCGTGGCAAGATTACCATAAAAGCAGCTCCACAAGGCACCCCATCTATCCCAAAGCAGTATAACCTTGTGGAACAGTTAGATAAAATGCCCGCATTGATATCTATCTTAGAGCTATTACACCTATCTCCATCACATAAAAAAATCTTGGATCAAGCTCTCCAAGAGGCGTCAGTTCCTGCAAACCTAAACATAGATCAGTTCCAAGCTATGGTTGGCAATCTAAGGTCATCACCTTGTCTCACTTTCTCTGAAAGTGACAACACGTCCTTCTAGCAACCTCACAATGCGTCACTCCACATTGAAGGGTTTATCAACCAACATAGGATCAAGTGAGTCTTGATCGATAATGGAGCAGGCCTGAATGTTTGTACACTACAATTAGTCATAGCTTTGGGATATGCAATTGAATCAGTAGATCCCTGGAAGAAGATCACAATCAAAGCCTATGATGATGCAGAGCGTTCATCCAAAGGAGCTATTGTGCTACCAATCCGAGTGGGCCCTGTGGTGAAACACATCATCTGTCAAGTTCTAGACCTTCCTCTTCCATACAATTTTTTGTTAGGAAGACCTTGGATACATGCCATGCAAGCCATTCCATCCACCTACCATCAATGTATCAAGTTCCCACATAATGGTGTAGAAATCACAATCTTGGGTGATGCAAACCCCTTTGTATATTGCCATAATATAAGTCATCAACCAGAGATTACTGTTCCCAACAATAGAGAAGCCATCTCATCCACATCATACATAAGTCTAGCCTCTCTTTCCAGTTCAAACACCACTATACCCAAGCAAGAGAAGCTCAAGATGAAAATAGCAGAGGAAGGTCCTGGGGAATACAATCTAAGACAACTCTTTTGTGTTGGACAAATGCCCACTTCTCCTAGAACTCATGGTAAACCTCAATGGTTACTTCAAATGCCACTGGTCAAGCCAACATGCAATTTGACACCTTTCATTCTTGGAAAGAGTCAAGAAGAAGAATCTGGAGATGAAGACTTAGCAGAATGGATCTATAAAGACCCAATCATCACGAACATTCCACAAGCTAAGATTCTGACAAATTAGTATGGAAAAGGCCTTCTCATTATGCAAATAATGGGTTATGATGGTCAGAGTGATTTGGGGCCTTGCAAGCAAGGACGACATGAACTGCTGTAGCCAGAATTAAAGCCCAAAGATAACACAAGACTAGGCTTTCAAAAGGAGATCCTTCCTAAGCTCAGATTCAAAGGAAAACCCAACAAACCTCTATATCAACCTAAAACTCTAAAGAGGTCACCTTTGATTATATCAGCAGCACTGCGCACCATAGCAACTACCCCATTGAGGCTAAAAATCCTAGCAAAACCATCCAGAACACCAATCATCCCACCAATCAAACCAACAAACCCATCAACTGCAACAACCACATCAACAACACCATTAGCAATATCAGAATCCCCAGCAATAACAAAAACACTAGAAATTCCAATAGAAGTAGTAGATTCAACACTATTAATACCCTCGTATTGGATTCATTGATCCCCATAATCCTTCCTGCAACACCGATTATTTCATCTACAAAGGTACATCAACCGATCACACCTGCAGTGTTTAACTCAAAGGACATCCCAGTATGGTATAGTAATTGGATACTGGAAAGTGACTCACATGAGTGGGAATTTGATTCCATCCAACTTAATACTTCAGATGAGGAAGACACATCACTACCTCCACCTTGCAAAGACATCCCTATTTATAGAGAAGCACAGATAAAGACCTCTTGGGTTCCTGAATTGGAAAATTCTTCCACAGACCCTATGTTACATCCTATGCCTGATTCTGACAGGGAGAGTACCATCAACGACCTTCACCACAACATCTTAACCCTCACTAACACATCTAACGAACTTAATGTAATTGATGAGGTAATGCCCATTATCCATCTTGAACTCATCGAATGGAACCAACATAATTCCCCATGTCTTGACCATTTCCAAAATGATGATGCAATCATTGACTTTTTAGAACTATGGGATAGCATACCAAGCGGGGATCACACAGGTGGATTCACCATAGAACTTAATAGCGCAACATACTTCAGGGTGGATGCCAAACCTTTCAGCTGCAAAAATATAACAATAAAATATGGATTTTCTAGTGAAATCCACACTGTGGCACTGTTTGATCCCAAAAAAGTAAAAAGAAAGAGCGTATCCAATGGTGAAAACCTCTTTGAGGTGCTGGAGGAAGAAAGGTTTGACATTCTCCCCTCTAGTACACAGCAAGAATGATCAACAATTCTCATCGAGGAAACCAAAGAATACAACGTGGGGACTTCTGAGACTCCTCACCACATACATCTGACATCTCTTTTAACTCTAGAGGAACAACCTAAGTTTGTAGAATTCTTCCAGAAGCGCCAAATTAACTTTGCATGGTCATATGCAAACATGCCTAGGATTGATCCTGATTTAGTCATGCATCACCTCACCATCACAAAAGGAGCCAAACCTGTCAAGCAAAAACTTCGCAAGATGCATCCCCAGATTGCGGTGCTAGTCAAAGAAGAACTTAAGAAACTCCTATATGTTGGTTTTATTAGACCAATTGATTATGCAGATTGGATATCCAATATTGTACCTATTGGAAAACCCAATGGGGGCATCCATATCTATACTGACTTTAGAGATATGAATAAATCATGTCCTAAATATGACTTCCCCCTACCAAACATCGACATAATCGTAGACCTAACAGTAGGACATGCCATGCTTTCTCTCATGGATGGATTTTCAGGGTACAACTAGATAAAGATCGCACCAAAGGATCAACATAAGATGGCCTTCACATGTCCATGGGGAACATACTATTGGAATGTAATGTGTTTCAGTCTAAAGAATGCAGGAGCGACCTACCAACGTGAAATGACCACTATTTTCCATGATATGATGCATACCATAATGGAAGATTATGTTGATGACTTACTGGCAAAATCACTCACAAGAGAAGGTCATCTAGAAATATTAGAGAAAATATTTGATAGACTAGAACAATATCATGTTTGATTCAACCCAAAGAAATGTGTGTTTGGAGTAACCTTAGGGAAGCTACTAGGATACATTGTCTCAAGCAAAGGCATTGAGGTCAATCTATCAAAGGTCAAAGAAATCATGGACATGCCACCTCTGAAGAACATCAGTCAGCTAAGGACATTACAAGGGTGGCTACAATCCATTCAAAGATTCATAGCACAACTGGCATCAACTATGATGCTTTGACTTGACCGAGGCAATTAAACCAATTGCATGAGATTTTTCAAACAATTTTGATCAATTATATAGCATCACTCGAAATCACAAACCCCCACATTTTCACCGTATCTCCTCCATGACCTAAGGGTACTCACTAGCTTGATGTTTCTCCGTATTCACTCCGATTTCTTCTATTCTTTCACCATTCTTTCTAAATTCTTCTTTTCTACCTCCCTGCCAATTCTCATTCTTTTTCGAGAGATCGCCCAATTTTTCAAATTTTCGGCCCATCTCTCGAGGGGGCATACCACCCACCCATTAAATTAACATTTTATGGGGCATATTTCTTCACACCTATTTTTCTTTCTTTGAAACGACGCAATAAGCCACATCGTCTCAAAGAGGGGCAAATGTAGTCACATAAATCTGTCCATTTTAATTAAATGAATATTTGCTATTTATTTGATTAAAAACCCACTAGCCATCATTTAATTAAATTAAATATTTAATTATTTAATCTTCAAACATTCTCCTATTAATTAAATAAACTATTCAATTTATTTTAATTAATTCATTAAACCAAATCCACAAATCAATTAAATGAATAAATCCTATTTATTCAATTTAAATCCCCCTTTCCTCTTTTAAATAAATAATTAAAAACATTTACTTAAATCATTCACCCCGCCCCCACTTACATTTTCCTACAAATGCAAGTTGCAACCACAAGTTGAGATAAATTAATTTTATTTTAATTAAAATCCTATTTTCCCTCACCCACCAAATCCACTTGTAATCCTAACCCCCTTCTAGATTCTTCTAACCCCTTCCTAATTAGCCTAATCCATCCCCTAATTATTGTCACATTCCTAAGCAACTTAAAGTCACTTCTCAAAGACTCCAAAGTCTTTGAAAAACATTTAATGCTTTATGTGTTCAACAAGATAACCTCTAAAGTCTTCCAAACCACTAATGGCTCTTACATGACCATTTATGGTTAACCCCTAACTCAACCCTCATGTGACCCATGTGTTTTCTCAAGCATTTATTGATTTGACCATGGTTATCCCTTTAACCTTTGCACAAGAGTTTGTCCATTGGATAAAAGCATTATTCTTTGAATAATGAATTTATTCACTAAACCCAACCTTGACCTTAACTCCCAAGTTAACTCTCAGGTCATGTCAAGCATTTAATGCTTCTTCCATCTCCTCTCAACCTATCTCAAATTGAAACTTGTCATCCAGGGATTGGGTTGAAAGCCCGCACATGGATTGAATATCATTCAGTCCTGACCCTTGTTGAGATTACTCAATCTCAACCATCCATTGTTCCATTTTTTCTATAAATAGAGCCCATTTCTTCATAATCCATATCCTAAAAAACTTGTATGCATTTACATTATAGCCATTTTTAGAGAGCATTAGATAAAAAATCATATTCACTCTTTTGTTTTAAAATCAGCACTAGCTAATTTGATAATCTCTTGTTTTAGCTCTTGTTCACATTTGCATAACATTTTAGATTAATCATCATTTCAATCTTGAATCTTCATAAGGCATCCATAGTGCAAAAAGCTACTGAGAGCTACACTAATTTGGAACTTGGAGAGGAGAGGAACAAGGGAGAAGGAACTAAGAGCATGTTAGAAGGAATTTGGAGATGCCTTGTTGTATTTGCTTCCATAGTTAAATATTTCATCATGTTTTTAGTGTCTCTTTTGATATGCCTGCTTAGACTAGTTTTTGGTTGATTGACACTAACATCTATCTTTGTTTCTTGTGTTTTTGTGTGTTATATGACCATAGGTTTTAGTCTAAAATTGTTGATTTTGCTGAGCATCAGGAGCCATAAGTGGTTATGGAATGGATTGAAGAGTTAGAGAATCACTTTGAATGTGATGGAATTGGTGAAGCACAAAAGGTGAAGGTAGCCAAATCTAGATTGAGAGGAGCAACATTGACTTGGTGGAAGTTCATCCAAGAGGAGAGACAAAAGGAGGGTAAGAACCCAATTGCCACTTGGAAAGGAATGCTAGCCAAGGTGAGAGAAGCCTATATCCCTGAAGACTATGAAATTCAACTACATAAGAGGAGACAAAATTTGAGACAAAGAGAACTAGATGTGAACAGCTACACTAAAGAATTTTAGAAGTTGTGTTTGAGATCCAAGGTGATAGAAGATGAAAGTATCAAGGTTTCCATGTACTTGAATGGTTTGCGATGGAATATCCAAGAAGAGTTAAGCTTGTTGTGTACTAGTACTATCCACAAGTGCTATTAATTGGCACTCAAGATGGAAGAGAAGAGTAAAAAGAAACAAGAGAAAAGTAATAGAGGCAGAGGTAGGGGAAGATATGGCAGAGGTCATAGAGGTAGCTATGGTGGAAGAGGTGTAGACAAAAGATCCCAAGGGGAATCCAAGTTGGTAGAACAAAGTGGGGATTCCAATAGCAAGAGAAACTATAGATGAAGGGGATCTAGCAACTCTAGTAGAGGAAGGTCTAGTGGATCAGGAGGAGGGTCCTATTTCTCCACAATGAAGTGCTACAACTGTCATCAACTTGGACACTCGACCTATAGATGTCCTAAGATGTGTTCTTCATCCCAAGGAGGTGAAAGGAGAGTGAGTTATATCCAAGAGGATGCAGAAAATGTGAAGACACTAGAAGTGAGCTTAGAGTCCGAAGTTGGAGAGAACCTCATGATAAGAATAGTTTTGATCAAAGAACCGATAAAGGAGGAACCTAGTCAAAGAATATCCTTGTTTAGGATAAAGTGCAAGATCATGTTAGTCTCAACCGGTGCTGAGCAGAGAGGGGTGAATCGACACATTATTGATAATTACTCAATTAAACCTTTTAACTTTAGTTGTTGCCAACTCAACATTTATCATTAAAAATAACTATTGCAGAAGAATAACCAAGCATGAAAAGATCACAATAACACACAAATTTATCTTGTGGAAACCCAATAGGGAGAAAACCATGGTGTGAGTTGGAACTCACAAAATTTTTACTCTTCTGAAGTACGCTCAATGAAGGGCCATCCCTGTTAGGAGATTACAAAGACACTGGTTAGGTGCCACCCTATTAAGGGATTTTGACCAAGGCCGGTTAGTGCCTTTACCTTGTTAAAGGTAGCCTGGTTAAAGGACTTAGAATATCAATAAAGATGTTACCTGGTTAAGGGTGTTGGCATTTTTGATGATGATGTTGTGATTGTCATTTATGGACACACACTTGCTTTGAGATCACTTTTTGTATGTATGAGTTATGCTCAACCGGTATTTGTTCCAATCAGTATTATGAATTATAGTCTTTAGACTATTGGTGTTTTGCAGAAAGTGTTTATCGATCTCAAGTGGTATGAAGACCCAAAGTGGTATGAAGTCCTCAAGCAGTTTGAGGATCTCAAGCGATACAAAGGAACTAAAGCAGCAGTTACCATTTTTCCCAGTCTTCATTTTTGACAACCGATAATCGGTAAATGTATGAACTAGTATTACTCTGTGATGAGTTATCATCCACCGACACTTTGGCGGTGATTCTGTGTCATGTTACCAAATGTGTCTAGATGAATTGAACCTAGGAACTTGCAATGTAATCCTATTGGACTGACATGAAATCAGATTCCTTTATAAGGACATCATGTCTAGGGTTTTAGCAGTCGTTAGGGTTTTAGGTGGTTGATGAGGTTTTTGTATGTGCGATCATAGAAGAGAAGATTTGGTCTGTGTGAAGAAGTAGAGTGTGGAGATATTGAAGACTGAAGTAATGCTGAAATGCATTAACAATGAGCTATCAAGGATCTAACCAAACATAATGTGCTAGTATTTAGATCACTCACTTGTTGATTACTCACATCTTTGACATGTCTGAAACGCTTAACCGGGTATGTAGTACCCCTACCGTAATCGATCTCTAACCTTGGTTTAATCTTGATCAGTTTATCATAATATTATGATTATAGTCAGATGTTTGATTTTACACATAGCTATTGATGTGGTTTTCTCACTAGTTGTATGCTAGTTGTTAGTGTACCTATTTCGTGGTATCAACATCGAGCTAACGCTTTCATTAAGTTATTATATATGTATGCATGTATGATCTTTGGTTGCAGGAAATTTCAGGTACCACGCCGCATGAGTGCGAAGTTCGTCTTCACCTGGATTGCAGGTTTGAGCGTACCTTTTTAATCCTTAGAGTTGGATTAGGTGGTCGTAAGACCCTAGTCGACCTTAGTCGTGCTCGAGTGAGCATCGTCAGTCATCGTCGGTGATCCCTTCTTGTTTGGGTTTGCGAGTCGTCTGTTGGTTGACTTTCTCGATTTGCGTGCCTGGTGTGTTTGGTAAATTGATTAATTAGTCCTTAGTAATTATTTAGATTATTTATGCGTTTGTGCATTAGGGATTTATGGACTAAATTTATCTGGTTTCCGTTATGCGACTTTCGTTGTTATTGGATTGCTTGTTTTGAATTGGGAGTAAATTCGATTTAAATGATTGATTTGGAATATTTAATGCATTTTATATATGCTATTGAAAAAGAAAGTTTGGTATTTAATCGCAATAGACGTAATTGCATTCTGTTGGATTCTGAAATTTGAAAGGTTAAATTTGATTAAAAGAGAAATTGATTTTGAATTAAAAAGCAATTTAAATGATTGTAATAGCTAGAAAAGTATTAATTTGAGTATTATTTTTAAATAAAATTTTTAATTCCTAAAATAGAAAATTTTGGGTCAACTCTCCCATATAACCCAAATTTGGGGAAAAATGGAAGGATGGACATTTTGGAGGATTTTTGGTTGGAAAATATGTTGGAGATGAAATTGGAGGAATTTTGGATGGAGAAGGAAGGATTTGGGCAGCTGGAGATTGGAATTCTTCAGCCGATCTTGCCAGGAACGCGAGATCAGGTAGGATCAAACTCTTAATTTTAGTTTTTTTTTGTTTGAAATGGAAATGTGTATTTTCCTCATTGCTGTTGGGTGTTGGGAAAAACCCTTTTTGTGCGTTTGGAGAGAATGTTAATCACCAAAAAAATGGGATACCAAAACAAATTTTATGGGAACTGGAATTTATGCATATCGAAATATTAATTCGAAGGGTTTCTTTGTTTATCGTTTTATGTTTTTAAAAAAAAATAAAAATAAAAATGCCGAACTGTGTGTTCGAAGAAAATCTTTCATTTCCGAACTGTGTTTTGTTTTTGGTTCGCGCTGTGTAAAAAACCGAATCTGGGCGTTTTTATGTATTTTCGGGCTGGGCGTTGTTTGTAGTTAATAACGTTGGATTGGGGTTGGAGGCAGGGAGCGGAGCTCCACTCGCTCCTCCTCCCCTCTCCCCCGCTCGCCCCTTGCTTCCCTTTCTCCCCGCGTGCTGGTTCTCGGTGTGTGTGTGGCCGTGTGCCTGCGGCTCACGGCGGTGGCCGCAGGGCGCCGCGCCACCTGCGGGCACCGCCGTGGCGCCGCCCACGAGAGCCCCTACGCCTGGGGCTAGGGTTAGGGCACAGCCGCCCTCGCCGCGAGTTCTAAGGCATTTTTTTTAAATGCGTTTTCTAAATGCCTTTTTTTTAAAATCATAGTTATAAAACGTTTTTTTTTTATGTGTTTTTTTGTATCATTAAAAAAAAAAATGCATATGTATGTAATGACATTTTGATGCATGTTATTTTAATGTTGAATATTATAAAATGGGTTTTTTTCTTTTAATGTAGGTTTTTCCCATTCAAAAAAAAAATGCTTGTCATATGTTGAATATTATTTTAATGATTAGTGTTAATTAGTTTTTAATTACGATTAAAGGTGGCATTAATCTTGTTATGTTAATTGGATATATACGAGGTAATTACTACTTGATGATGTTAAGTTTTATCGTAGAACATATCATTTGAGTAATTGAAAGGTAGTAAAATATTTATCGTTGGGCATTAGAAATTTAAACGATATGTCTTGAAAGTGATTATCTCCATTTAGATTCTCCTTCTACGTTTATATTTTCGTGATCCGTATTATGCATCTGGGATTGGAAATTATGAATCTGTAGAGGACGAATTTGAACTAGTAAAGCTATGATGTTTTGTTGGAGATTAAATATCTTATTTTAGTTGATTATGGTTGTCTGTATTTTATTAATATGAATTGGTTTGAAAACTCATTATGACTTAATTTGCCTGTTCGATGCTTTGAACCTTAGGAGTTAGAAAACCAAGAACAACTTATCCCTTGATGAGGTAGATAACTGTAATCTGATTTAGATCTTGTAGAAAACTTGATCGATTGTAATGATTAAATCAATTTGAGGAAATATTGTCTTTTCTGATTATTGCCTTGCGAGTTTAATTGCTGTATTCGCCTTTAATTATGAAATGGCATGTTTTGCTTTGTTTGATAGGACCCTATCGTATGGCTTGACTTGGGGTACCAGTTTCAGTCTTCGATTTCGAGTTGACTATTGTATTGTGGTAGTGTCGTTTTGATCATATCCTCCTTGTGTGTGAGTCGATTGATGATCGTGGTTAACATTAGTTGTCAGGTCTCTAGTTAGAGTACCATCAGTAAGTGTTTACCCTTGAGTTGTGTTTGACCAGATGATTGTCTCCCTCTTCTAGAACTCCGTTCGTCTGACCATGTGTATTCCTTGGTTTTGAGTTCGTCTGAGTTTAGTCTAGTGTCATATGGGAAAGTGGCTTTCGATTGGGGGCCGCGCCCAAAGTGGCTGCTGGATAACCCGTCGAAAGTGAGTCTAATAAGTGATAACCTAAGTAGATTAGAATATAATTTCTAAATAAGATAATGTGCCTCACACATGAGACGAGTGCTATCATAGATTCGACATGCTGTGAGAAGGCCTGAAATGGCAAACCATCTTCCTTGTCTTCACGAGAGGATGTGTGGGTCCACATGAGGCTTGGATGGGCCGGAAGCTCGGATTAGGCTGCCAGGGTTACCCAGTGATGGGACCGGGACCTATGAAGACTTGCCATGGTATCCATACCAGGTTGTGTGATGACACTTGTCCCTACGTTCGCTAGTGTGTTGTCGTTGTCCTGTTTTGAGTACCTTTGTGGGTCGTCATTTTGTCTCTGCCCTTGTGAGTGTCGGTTTCATGTTAGGCCTTAGGTGGTGATGACTCAGTTTTATGGATGCTCTCCTGGACTCTTGTTTTAGCTTTGATTATGGTCAGCTGGATCCTATTCTTTTCAGGGATCGTTTATGTATTATTGACCGGTGCGGTCGTTTGTATATTGTTTATGTATCGCCTTGATGGCTGGATTGTATAGTGTAACCTCTTGTATTCTTAACCTTTATTAATTATCAGAGGGGTCTTGCAGTTGAGCAGACCCGGAGATGTAGCCCTTTAGGGGTGAACTCCGAGATCATTATGGTGTTATGTGATGCATTCTCTTATGTTTCCTTTATTCAGCTTTATCATGTATGATTAACTTATGTTAGAATGGTTAAATGGATAATTGGAATTAACTATAAATGCTTATATTCAGTTCTTTCTTGAATGCCATGTTGATCGAATGCGTAAGTAGTTTAAATGAGATTCATCGTAGATGTTAGTATGTAATCATCTCTTTTAAAATGCAATAAGTTGGTATATGAAAAGTATGTAACTTAGAGTAATGAATTATACTCAGTTGTTGTTAAGGAATTTAAATATGCTTGGAAAGATCTCATATGTTTATGATGAAATCCTAGTGTATTAGAATGTTAGATGTATGGTTTGTAACTTTATATGAAAAGCTTGAAGAAGATCATAAATGGATCTTAATGATGAATCTTCGCTTGTGATTTATATTTCCATCTTTGAAAGAAATTATCCTGAATATGAATTATCTCGTTGTTAAGATAATTAGCTTATTGGATTAATTGTGTGAGTTATGTGAATTGTGAAATTTAAGTAATCTCGTTGGGAAACTCTTTAGGTGTTAGTTGATGTCTTCCGCTTTGTAATCTGAATCTTTGATATCTTGTTGCATCTTATGTGTTGTAACTTTTAAAAAAAAAAAGTTGCACTCTATTCTTGTAATTTTGGCTTATCCCTTCGGGGTTTCCTGGTGGGGCATTACATTTGGTATCAGAGCCCATGTTGCAAACATTGGGATCTCTGGTGTCGCGTGTGCCCTCTATTTGTGTGAGGTGTATCGACCTTATGTGTATGCTTGTCCTCCTTTGCATGTGAGTGATTGAGCAGACCTTGTCTAGTGTGCAACGTATGTGTTCACATCATGTTTTCGCTTCCTTGATGTTGGTGTTTGAGTGTTGTACTCTTTAGACTAATCCATTTGGATTGGTCCGTACTTGTCTTGAATCTAAAAGTGCGAATTATGTTTGTTTAAAGATTATGATCTAGCTTAATGTTGTCCACTTGAAGGACTAGTATGGCAATTATTGTATGCTTATTTTGCAGAAAATTAAATGATTATCACCATTTCTCTCTTTCTTTCTAGAAATTAAAAGGATTAAGATATGTGTAATTATCTTTGATTTGAGTTCCTTATTTGCAAGAGAGAAAAAGGGTGTGACTTCTTGAACCCTTGTATGAGCTTTATGACGCTTATGTTTTTAGATTATCAAAGGGCTATGAGCTTTAAAAATTTATTTTGCGTGAATGGGAGAAAACTGTATGTGTACATTTAAAGAATTCTCCATGTGTGTTTTGTAGGAGTAGCATGATTAAATTCTACCTTAGTAAGGTGCATTGCTATGCGAATAGTTGAATTATGTGAAACTGCTTGATTGGTAGAAGAAGTATTAAAAAGAGCATGTTATTGTAGCTTCGAGAAAGTATTAATGTGCTCTCTGAAAGATTGTTTTATGTGTTTTCCGAAAGATTGTTTTCTGTGTTTCATTAAACCAATTGATTGAAGATATATTTTAGCAAATGCTCCATTGAACTCGCTTTTGGGTATTTGTAATTACCTTAATGTGCTTAGAAAGTGCGAATGGAAAAGCTTGTTTGATGTGCATGCATTAATATGTTTTATTTGGGTAATAGCTCTTTGCTTATCTTTGATCGTAATGTGATCTTCTCTAATAGGTTGCAAATTATGACATGTGTCTATATTGTATTATTATTAAGTGAGTGTTCTTAAGAGGTCTTGCATTATCAAAAAGATTGCTTCTCTTGATCTCTGTTTGGTTTGGAAAACTAGAACCTCCTGTGCAACCGTAATTATTGGAAATGTTTTTGTTCGGCTGATTGTCATCCTTCTAAACGGTAGCAAAATGAAAACCGTGTATTTAATGATAGGCTTATAGTGAGAAAATGTATAATGTAGCATGATCTTGATTGATCTTGCGTGCTTTGTAGGAAACAGTTTGATTATCAAACTCTCTTTCCCTTCTCTTTGCCTAATCATAAGAATTTTAGAAATGGTATTAAGAGTGCATTGACTTAAATTGAATGTTTATAAAACATGTGCAATTGTATGTTGCTTTTTGGCTTCATAGTGATAGATGAAAATCTTAAGCTTTCGTAATGAATTTGCTTAGCTAGTAATTTAATTATGAATGCTTAGTGAGGTTCGAGAAAGAGGTAGGAATGATGTTATTTCCTTATAAAATTGTAAATTGTAAATTGTTAATAATTTCAGTACTTGAATCTAGAGTAAACTTGATTCAGTTAATTATATAGAAAGCATAATTGGAATCTTCCTTGTATAGATGTTAGCATACTGAAAAGTACTCCCCGTAAATGTGACTAAACCAGTGCTGGTGTAATTGTGTGTATTGTAAGAAACCAGTGCTTATCTTATGTGCCCATGGTTTGGTGAAGTAATCAGCCATGGAGGATATGCTGTTTATGAGTATGGGAAACCATACTGTTTATGTGATATTGCTTATTTGTTTCCCTACTGAGTACCAAACCTCGGGTTGTGGGTAACTCAGTATGTTAAGGGGTAGTATTCGAAGCGACCGTTCCTTGAATAGTATGGATTGGCGTACGAGTAATGTCGGCGCGAAGCGACTTTAGCTTCTCTACTTCGAGGAATGATATAGTTGTACTACTAAACTGTATCAAGGTGTACTCAATACTTTCCCTTTGATGAACCTATTTATAGGTTTATGTGTGTCAGCCTATTCCTCTTCCTTATTTGAGCATTTCGATGGTGATTCTTGTGTTTAGTGATGGTATGATTTGGAGGATCCTTTGCCTTGTCTTCATGAAAGGTAGGTTTATTCACATGTGCTGCCAGTTTGTATGTGTTGGTGGGCATGTGGGTGGACCATAGTCATGTATACCTCTGACTTACGACGAGTATCCTTCTAGATACATTGCTATATGGGATGTGGCTTGCGCATGCTTTTTCCGCGAGGTGCACTACCATGCGGGATACGTCCATCGTGTGTTTTCTCCACTTGGGGTATTGCCATGCCACGTGACGACGTGATGCGGGGTGATGTCGAGGTGCATACCGCCATGCCATGTGGATAGTGTGACTATGTCGCACCACATGATGAGCTACTGCAATAGCTAGTCAGTTGTGCCTTCCTTCCTCGTTGGTGGCTAGATGCTAGTCACCCAGTGCTGTTATGTGCAGTTGTGATATTCCTTATATTTCTTTGGGGATCAGCAATTTATTTTACTTTGATTGTGAAGGTTTAGCCACGATCTTGTGATCTTTTACACTTTGATTTGGTGTTGAAATTCCGGATTATTTTCTTACCTTATTGTTGGAATTGATGATTTATTATCTTTATTCATCTATACTTCGGTGGCTAAACTGGTTTATCCTTATTGTTTTCGGATGCTGGTCTTGTGTCGAAATGTGAAATTCCTCTCCAAGGACGTATGATACGGAATTGGTAGAGTGTGTGCGAGGAAGTTGATATAGGGAACCGTGAGGATAGGGGGTATGTGAGGCTGTGATGCAGCTAGTACCCACTACCTACCTATGTGTGGTGACTATCTCTTGGAGGCTAAACACCTTGCACAACAAGGGATATTCACGAAGGTCTTGTATGGAAGGTAGCACCGCTATGGTGTGCCTAGCACCATCAAGCCTTTGAGTGAGATATTGGATTTTTATGATCATATTGTTGTTATGAGATCAGGCATAGAGATGCTGATCGTGCATGTTATCTTTGATCGAGCATTAGACATGCTCATATGTGGCCTTTTCTGTTATGCATTCCAGTTACGTGGATGGTTATTATGTGTATCATGGAGTAAATTGTGTTAACTTGTCACTATGTTATGGGACATAGTCATTGAAAAGGTTTTCTTATGCCTGGCAAGTGTAATCAATTGAGTTATTTATGTTGCTCTTATTTCATGAAAGTTAATTTGGTGGTAGAAATTGATATTTTGAGCTAGTTCTATGATTTAAAGTTTATGATAAAGATGGATTGGTAAAGGAAATTGATCATGATGGCATGTCTTCTTGTCATTTTTGGTCGATGATTATGGTAATTGTTGTTTACCTCTTTGTAATGCTTTAATTTGGTGTTATGAAAGGAAGAAAATTTCTTGTTTCTTTGCTATGATGGTGGATAATTCCTAGAATATTTTAGGGAATGTATGGTTTTAAATGTATCTGGCCAATGGATAATGGCGTTTGTAAAGGATTTTGCAATTATATTTCATTTATTTATGGAAGGATTTCTATGTGCAATTTGACCTTTGTTGAATGAGTTTCAGGGCTGATGCGTACGACATGTTCTCCATCTAGCCTTACGACTTCCAAGAGTAAGTCGGAACCTAGGGGGGGAGAATGTAGTACCCCTACCATAATTGATCTCTAACCTTGGTTTAATCTTGATCAGTTTATCGTAATATTATGATTATAGTCAGATGTTTGATTTTACGCATAGCTATTGATGTGGTTTTCTCACTAGTTGTATGCTAGTTGTTAGTGTACCTATTTCGTGGTATCAACATCGAGCTAACGCTTTCATTAAGTTATTATATATGTATGCATGTATGATCTTTGGTTGCAGGAAATTTCAGGTACCACGCTGCATGAGTGCGAAGTTCGTCTTCACCTGGATTGCAGGTTTGAGCGTACCTTTTTAATCCTTAGAGTTGGATTAGGTGGTTGTAAGACCCTAGTCGACCTTAGTCGTGCTCGAGTGAGCATCGTCAGTCATCGTCGGTGATCCCTTCTTGTTTGGGTTTGCGAGTCGTCTGTTGGTTGACTTTCTCGATTTGCATGCCTGGTGTGTTTGGTAAATTGATTAATTAGTCCTTAGTAATTATTTAGATTATTTATGCGTTTGTGCATTAGGGATTTATGGACTAAATTTATCTGGTTTCCGTTATGCGACTTTCGTTGTTATTGGATTGCTTGTTTTGAATTGGGAGTAAATTCGATTTAAATGATTGATTTGGAATATTTAATGCATTTTATATATGCTATTGAAAAAGAAAGTTTGGTATTTAATCGCAATAGACGTAATTGCATTCTGTTGGATTCTGAAATTTGAAAGGTTAAATTTGATTAAAAGAGAAATCGATTTTGAATTAAAAAGCAATTTAAATGATTGTAATAGCTAGAAAAGTATTAATTTGAGTATTATTTTTAAATAAAATTTTTAATTCCTAAAATAGAAAATTTTGGGTCAACTCTCCCATATAACCCAAATTTGGGGAAAAATGGAAGGATGGACATTTTGGAGGATTTTTGGTTGGAAAATATGTTGGAGATGAAATTGGAGGAATTTTGGATGGAGAAGGAAGGATTTGGGCCGCTGGAGATTGGAATTCTTCAGCCGATCTTGCCAGGAACGCGAGATCAGGTAGGATCAAACTCTTAATTTTAGTTTTTTTTTGTTTGAAATGGAAATGTGTATTTTCCTCATTGCTGTTGGGTGTTGGGAAAAACCCTTTTTGTGTGTTTGGAGAGAATGTTAATCACCAAAAAAATGGGATACCAAAACAAATTTCATGGGAACCGGAATTTATGCATATCGAAATATTAATTCGAAGGGTTTCTTTGTTTATCGTTTTATGTTTTTTAAAAAAAAAAAATATAAAAATGCCGAACTGTGTGTTCGAAGAAAATCTTTCATTTCCGAACTGTGTTTTGTTTTTGGTTCGTGTTGTGTAAAAAACCGAATCTGGGCGTTTTTATGTATTTTCGGGCTGGGCGTTGTTTGTTGTTAATAACATTGGATTGGGGTTGGAGGCGGGGAGCGGAGCTCCACCCGCTCCTCCTCCCCTCTCCCCCGCTCGCCCCTTGCTTCCCTTTCTCCCCACGTGCTGGTTCTCGGTGTGTGTGTGGCCGTGTGCTTGCGGCTCACGGCGGTGGCCGCGGTGGCCGCAGGGTGCCGCGACACCTGCGGGCACCGCCGTGGCGCCGCCCACGAGAGCCCCTACACCTGCGGCTAGGGTTAGGGCACAGCCGCCCTCGCCGCAAGTTCTAAGGCATTTTTTTTAATGCGTTTTCTAAATGCATTTTTTTTAAAATCATAGTTATAAAACGTTTTTTTTTTATGTGTTTTTTTGTATCATTCAAAAAAAAATGCATATGTATGTAATGACATTTTGATGCATGTTATTTTAATGTTGAATATTATAAAATGGGTTTTTTTCTTTTAATGTATGTTTTTCCCATTCAAAAAAAAAATGCTTGTCATATGTTGAATATTATTTTAATGATTAGTGTTAATTAGTTTTTAATTACGATTAAAGGTGGCATTAATCTTGTTATGTTAATTGGATATATACGAGGTAATTACTACTTGATGATGTTAAGTTTTATCGTAGAAAATATCATTTGAGTAATTGAAAGGTAGTAAAATATTTATCGTTGGGCATTAGAAATTTAAACGATATGTCTTGAAAGTGATTATCTCCATTTAGATTCTCCTTCTATGTTTATATTTTCGTGATCCGTATTATGCATCTGGGATTGGAAATTATGAATCTGTAGAGGACGAATTTGAACTAGTAAAGCTATGATGTTTTGTTGGAGATTAAATATCTTATTTTAGTTGATTATGGTTGTCTGTATTTTATTAATATGAATTGGTTTGAAAACTCATTATGACTTAATTTGCCTGTTCGATGCTTTGAACCTTAGGAGTTAGAAAACCAAGAACAACTTATCCCTTGATGAGGTAGATAACTGTAATCTGATTTAGATCTTGTAGAAAACTTGATCGATTGTAATGATTAAATCAATTTGAGGAAATATTGTCTTTTCTGATTATTGCCTTGCGAGTTTAATTGCTGTATTCGCCTTTAATTATGAAATGGCATGTTTTTCTTTGTTTGATAGGACCCTATCGTATGGCTTGACTTGGGGTACCGGTTTCAGTCTTCGATTCCGAGTTGACTATTGTATTGTGGTAGTGTCGTTTTGATCATATCCTCCTTGTGTGTGAGTCGATTGATGATCGTGGTTAACCTTAGTTGTCAGGTCTCTAGTTAGAGTACCGTCAGTAAGTGTTTACCCTTGAGTTGTGTTTGACCAGATGATTGTCTCCCTCTTCTGGAACTCCGTTTGTCTGACCATGTGTATTCCTTGGTTTTGAGTTCGTCTGAGTTTAGTCTAGTGTCGTATGGGAAAGTGGCTTTCGATTGGGGGCTGCGCCCAAAGTGGCTGCTGGATAACCCGTCGAAAGTGAGTCTAATAAGTGATAACCTAAGTAGATTAGAATATAATTTCTAAATAAGATAATGTGCCTCACACATGAGACGAGTGCTATCATAGATTCGACATGCTGTGAGAAGGCCTGAAATGGCAAACCATCTTCCTTGTCTTCACGAGAGGATGTGTGGGTCCACATGAGGCTTGGATGGGCCGGAAGCTCGGATTAGGTTGCCAGGGTTACCCAGTGATGGGACCAGGACCTATGAAGACTTGCCATGGTATCCATACCAGGTTGTGTGATGACACTTGTCCCTACGTTCGCTAGTGTGTTGTCGTTGTCCTGTTTTGAGTACCTTTGTGGGTCGTCATTTTGTCTCTGCCCTTGTGAGTGTCGGTTTCATGTTAGACCTTGGGTGGTGATGACTCAGTTTTATGGATGCTCTCCTGGACTCTTGTTTTAGCTTTGATTATGGTCAGCTGGATCCTATTCTTTTCAGGGATCGTTTATGTATTATTGACCGGTGCGGTCGTTTGTATATTGTTTATGTATCGCCTTGATGGCTTGATTGTATAGTGTAACCTCTTGTATTCTTAACCTTTATTAATTATCAGAGGGGTCTTGCAGTTGAGCAGACCCGGAGATGTAGCCCTTTAGGGGTGAACTCCGAGATCATTATGGTGTTATGTGATGCATTCTCTTATGTTTCCTTTATTCAGCTTTATCATGTATGATTAACTTATGTTAGAATGGTTAAATGGATAATTGGAATTAACTATAAATGCTTATATTCAGTTCTTTCTTGAATGCCATGTTGATCGAATGCGTAAGTAGTTTAAATGAGATTCATCGTAGATGTTAGTATGTAATCATCTCTTTTAAAATGCAATAAGTTGGTATATGAAAAGTATGTAACTTAGAGTAATGAATTATACTCAGTTGTTGTTAAGGAATTTAAATATGCTTGGAAAGATCTCATATGTTTATGATGAAATCCTAGTGTATTAGAATGTTAGATGTATGGTTTGTAACTTTATATGAAAAGCTTGAAGAAGATCATAAATGGATCTTAATGATGAATCTTCGCTTGTGATTTATATTTCCATCTTTGAAAGAAATTATCCTGAATATGAATTATCTCGTTGTTAAGATAATTAGCTTATTGGATTAATTGTGTGAGTTATGTGAATTGTGAAATTTAAGTAATCTCGTTGGGAAACTCTTTAGGTGTTAGTTGATGTCTTCCGCTTTGTAATCTGAATCTTTGATATCTTGTTGCATCTTATGTGTTGTAACTTTAAAAAAAAAAAATTTGCACTCTATTCTTGTAATTTTGGCTTATCCCTTCGGGGTTTCCTGGTGGGGCATTACAGGGTAGGCCTGGAAAAGCCTTTGTAAATCCTCTGACAAGGTGGTTCACAACTGTGGATCTAAAATCCTCTCACAAGGTAGTCTTTAATCAGATTTATCTCCTAACAGAGATCGAGATTCCTAACAAGATCTTTTCTGGTGAAGAACATTGTATGACCTTAACTGGTCTGGTTTCTATTTTGCAGATAGTTACTTGTGAGTTTTAGCTCACCGTGGTTTTTCCCATTTGGGTTTCCACGTCCAAACCTCTTGTGTTATGGTGATTGTACTCCTGTGGGTGAATGCCTTATTTGCTATTTGGTTTGCATTTGTTTTAACCGGTTTGTTAGTAAATATGTTATACCGGTTTACTGCTAAACTGTTTAAGTGTTTGAGTTCAGTATTTTTTGGAATAATAATTCACTCCCCCCTCTTAGTATTCATCAATTGGTATCAGAGCCAACCTTTCTATAAGTTTAACCACTTGAAAGGAGATATGGGGGAATACACTGTGAGGGAGCTTACTCATCGTCTCACTTAGACTGAGAAAGCCTTTGATGAACTTAAAGTCACATATAAAGCCTCTCTAGCAAAGAGAAGAGAGCATGCTGAGAAACTGATGGAGCTTACTAAAAATAGTTCTTCTGATGAAGTAGAAATGGAAGCCCTAGTTGAAGAAGTTGAAAAACTGAATGAATCTAATGCTAACCTAAGAAGGGAACTAGAAGGAATGACTATCAGAATGTGTGAAGAGCTTGAGAACCGGAGGAAAGCTGAAGATCTAGTAAAAGACAAAGATCATGAGATCTCCAAGCCGAAGCAAGAAATCAGTGCACTTACCGCTCATCTCCAAGAGAGTAAAATGGAAAAAGAAGAAATGCAAGGTGAACTAAACATGGCTATCTCTGAGAATGCAGCCTTGAAGGAATCCAATGCTCCTATTTCCAAGGAACTCACTGAGTCAAAGGAAATACTTGCCAAATTCAATAAGAGTACTGTTAAGCTAGAACAAAAGCTTGAATCAGCAAAAGCGGTAAAGAATAGCACTGGACTTGGTTTTTTTGGTTATGAGGAAGGTGAGAACTCTAGAACAAAAGATGGAGCATCAAAGAAGCAACCAAAACCAAAGGATAAAGGTAAGAAAAAGTTTAAACCTATTGCTTTAATCGTCTCAAGGAAGGACATACTGCTAATGTGTGTAGAAATAAGGCTTAAAATAATTTTCCTTATTTTCTAAACAATAAGCCCAGATCCAATAGATTCAATGAAAACTGTTATGCATGCAACAAGTTTGGGCATAGAGAATTTGAATGCAGGTCTGTTGTGCGCAACACTGGAAGATATCCTCAAAGGAGTCAAGGAGTTTTTCCTAAATCCTTTATGAACCGGAATCTAAACCGGTATAATGCTTATGACCATCAGTCGGGTGGTGGTGGCTATCAAGAGGCAACTAGTTGGAGAGCAACCTGTATGATCTATCATGGTAGCAATCACACTGCTGCAACATGCAGAAGGAAGACTGGAAACATGAACAATGGACCATGGAGAGCACTTGGAATGGTATGCTATCACTGCAACAAACCGGGTCACACAACTAGAATCTGTAGGATATGAAAGAACATATCAGATGATATACCGATCACGCCGGAAGGAAAGATTGATGTTGAAACTGTTCAAGGGGATATGAAGACAACATGGAAGAAGAAACCTGAAGAAGTGTCACAAGAAGAACCGGTTTCTGCACCTAGTGTGGAAGTCTTTGAACCACAAAACTAAGTTTCAGAAAAGCTTAGGGGGAACAAATCGGTGAAATGTTTTGAACCCCTGGTTTACACCGATAAAAGACCTTAACTGGTATGTGTTACCTGTCAATCAATAGAAGACCAGAAATGGTAAAAGGAAAAATTAGGGTTTATAACCTAATGGTGGAGCATTTATTATGGTAGGTGAAGAATTTGCTTAAAAGGGATTTTCAAGTCATTTTCACTTATCAATTTGCGAGCGAAGAAATTTTCAAGTGCAGAGTGACCAAAGGCGATTCAGAGTGAATTGAAATTTAGCAGAAGAATTTTGAGGTACTTGCAACCTATCAGTGAAGAACACTAAGCGATATTCAAACAATCAAAGTGGTGAAGTATACGCTGTATTGACAAACCCTAAATTTTGAAATTCTGAAGGTATTTATCAAAATTCTTGTTTATCATTATTGCTTCTGCATCGTACTCCAGTCCTAGTGCACCTATTGATTTAGCAGATTTTATCCAATAAAAGATGAAATATATTACCCTATCCTAGATACCCGTTGGAGTCATAGTGGAAGATGATATTTCAGGGTACATTGATTGTAAATTGGAAGACCTAGGATCTCTAGTGATCCATTCCTAGCTAGGTCTGTTCTGTGGGGATGACAAAAAGATCAAACTAGAATACAACATCCTAGAAAGGAAGAAACTTCACAATGTGGTGTATTTTCATGAAGAATTCACAAAAGATCACATCTGCATCATCCTAAGCAAAGTGCATGGAGACAAAATGTATCTCGAGAGGATACATGACATTACACATGAAGCTATTCATGCCATCACCGGTTTTTGCAATACTGGTGAAGTGCCAACCCTAAGAAAAGTCATCAAGACTGAAATGACCAAGCTCACTGGTTCTATGAGTGACCAATGGAGAATGACCATCAACACCATCAAGGATGATTTGGTCAAGTATGTCTGCATGGTGATCGGATACCGGATGTTCTATGCTAGCAGAATAAACTCTATCTCTACTATTGCAGTAAATGTCACCTACAGAATGATCATGGAAGATGCCTCATTTGATCTATGCACCTGTATGCAGAGGCAACTTTTGGTAAATCTGAAGTCTATCAAACAAGACAATGCCTTAAGATTTAAATTTGGACAACTGTTGGTAGGTTTGTTTTTCTACTTTCAAGGCTATTTTTTGGGAGTCGGTGATATTCAATGGTCTGCTGACCAACTGGTTACCAAACAAATAAGAGAAAGTCTTCAAGTGGTGGGAACCGGTTATCCTGAAGTCTTGAATAAATACTTTGATGAATTTAGATGGAAGATGAGCTAGAGGATGAAGATATCTGGCGATATTGTCAAGAAGTATGAAGAAGACATCTGCTTTACCATCAGAGTAGATGAGTGGATAATGGAGGTAGTGGAGCCCAGAAAGGAAAAAGTTGAACCCATGGGATATGAGGTGATGTATGACATGCTAGATGGGTATGCCTCTACCCTACTTGCCTCGCCTCTTGATCCAAAGAAGAAGAGAACTAGTAGCTACTTGGAAAGGGTAACACCAGTTGAAGAACCTTCAGTGAAGAAGGGAAAGGCAGTGCCATCGGTATCGGCACCGGTTACCTCAGCAAGTCCTAAAATGACCAAGTGGTCACCGGCCAAGAAGAAACTGGAGGTTGCACCCGCCGAGGTTTTTGAAAGGAAGCGGAAGACCAAGAGCAACTCACTAGATTCCGAGGGTACAGAACTTGAAGTACAGCCTAAGAAGACCAGGCAAACAAGGAAGAAGGCAAAGACAACTAGCAATGAACTGAAATCATCAGCACCGGTAAATATAGACATTTCCTCTTACAAACCATTGACACATTGTCAAAGGACTATCAAGAATGTTAGGAGAAAAGTGCTAAGTGATTTAATAGATCATTTTGATGATTTTAATGATAATGAAAAAGAGGAAGTCGAACAGGAAGTCATACAATATGTATGTATTTATGACTGGTCGCCATTAGAAATTAGATCCGTGACACTAGATTCTTTATACAATTATTTAGATAACAAATGGCATATTGCCATTGAAAAAGAATAGGAAATAAGAGAGGAAATATTTGCATGGTATTTTCCTGATGTGTCAAATTCTGAGCTTTATGAAATCATGGATAAGTATAAAGGCCTCTTCTTCATGAGAATAAGAAGACTCTTGTTACTAGAAGGAAAAGTCTCTTAAGTGGTGAAAGATACACACTCCCATGCCAAAGCCACTTTGAGGTTGCACCAAGTGTCTGAAGCCAACAAGAAGGTTGAACAAGAACCAGAAACCAGAAAACCGGATGAGGTATATGACAGTGAAGGAGAACCGGTTACTGAACAGATGGATGCTATTGACATTGATGCTTTGGATGGTGAAGATGTCACTCTAGATGCAGCAAAGGAAAAAGGTTGATAAAGAGAGAGTAGACAAGGAAAAATAGGATAAAGAAAAGGTAGAGAAGCAGAAAAAGGACAAAGAAAAGGGTGACAATGAGCAAGTGGAGAAAGAGGAAAAGAAAAAGAAAGATGAAGAGAAGAGGAAACAAGTAGAAGAGGAGAAGAAGAAAGAAGAGGAGAAGGAGAAACGAGAAGAAGATAACAAGAAACAAGAATAGGAGAAGGAGAAACAGGAAGAGGAGAAGAAGAAAGAAGAGGAGAAGAAGAAAGAGGAAGAGAAGAAGAAACAAGCAGAGGAGAAGAAGAAATAGGAAGAGGAGAAGAATAAAGAAGAGGAGAATAAGAAAGAGGAAGAGAAGAAGAAATAGGAAGAGGAGAAGAAGAAAGAAGAAGAGAAGCAGAAAGAAGAAGATAGAAAGAAGGAAGAAGAGAAGAAAAAGAAAGAAGCAGAGGAGAAAAAGAAGGCAAAAGAGGAAAAGCAAAGAGCCGAAGAGAAGAAGGAAGCAGCAAAGAGCACACACATGGAGATGCCAAAGGCAACCGATGGTCAAGCCAAACCAGCTGACATCACTAGTCCTATTGACCTCCAATCTACAAATGAATCAGAGCTGCTCCAAAGCATTAAGATTGCACAAGAGCAACTAGAAGCATTAAGGAGGAAAAAGGAGCAAGATGTTATTCAAATTGCGGTTGAAACTCTTACTAGTTTGATTCTAGGTACTAACCTGCCCAGTACCAATTCCTCTCTAGCCCAACTAAAACTTCTATGTATAGTTGTGGAGGACCAGGTACAATGCTTGGAAGAGGTTGTTGAAGCTAATGCATAGAAGAAGCATCAAAAGGCACTAAACACTGCCTTAGTAAAGAAACTGAATGAGCTCTAGTCTGAACTTCAGAAAGAACAAAAGGACATAAGACATGGTATGGATGAGGGAAAACTACTGCTCAGTAAGATAAGCCTACCCCATCTATTTTCTGATGATGTGCTTGCACAAAAGGAAAAACTGCAATCTGATTTGCAAGCATATATAAGCACCTTTAAGACGCCCTATGATTCCTTCACTACATATGGGCAAACTATTCATCGATTTCAACTCCAGTTTGCTAGAATAGAGTTGGAGATTAGCAACTAGACCAGAGATTTGTAGGAACTTCAACTAGTTCTACTACCAAGACTGCAAATACTTCAGAAATGCTATCTCAATCTGGATGCCTTAACGGTCACTCAAGAGATGAGCACAATTGATGCCATGGAAGAACATGTATCCCAGATGCAAACAGAAAGTGAGGTGGCTTCCTCATTACTTGAGTCATGGTCTTTATCCATGAAGACCTTTATGCAAGATTTTAAATCAGTTTTTGATAAGTTTCACTCATTATTGTCTTAAACATTTATTATATTAATGATAATGAGAAACGTGGGTTATTCTACAGTACTTTGTCATTGTTGGCAAAGGGGGAGTAGTATTTTGTATTTAAAATTTTGGTGAATGCTATGTATACTTTCATGTTATTTCTTTAAGGGAGTAGTATACATTGTATTTTTTGCAAAAAGAGATAGTGTATATGCTTAGGGGGAGTAATTTTGATTTTGGCATATTTTTGTTGTAAAACACTTAGATGTCAAAATTTTCCTAAGTGTTGCCATCAATGCCAAAGTGGAGATTGTTGGCATTTTTGATGATGATGTTGTGATTGTCATTGATGGACACACACTTGCTTTGAGATCACTTTTTGTATGTATGAGTTATGCTTAACCAGTATTTGTTCCAACCGGTATTATGAATTATAGTGTTTAGACTATCGGTGTTTTGTCGAAAGTGTTTACTGATCTCAAGTGGTATGAAGACCCAAAGCGGTATGAAGACCGAAAGTGGTATGAAGTCCTCAAGTGGTTCGAGGATCTCAAGTGGTATGAAGGAAATAAAGCGGCAATTATCATTTTTCCCACTCTTCATTTTTGACAACTGGTAATCGGTAAATGTATGAACTGGTATTACTCTATGATGAGTTACCAATCGGTATTTTTGTGATGAGTTATCATCCACCGACACTTTGTTGGTGATTCTGTGCCGTGTTACCAAATGTGTCTAGATGCACTAAACCTAGGAACTTGCAATGTAATCCTATTGGACCGACATGAAATCGGATTCCTTTATAAGGAAATCATGTCTAGGGTTTTAGCAGTCGTTAGGGTTTTAGGTGGTTGATGAGGTTTTTGTATGTGCGATCATAGAAGAGAGGATTTGGTCTATGTGAAGAAGTAGAGTGTGGAGATATTGAAGACTGAAGCAATGCTAAAATGCATTAACAATGAGCTATCAAGGATCTAACCAAGCATACTGTGCTAGTATTTAGATAACTCACTTGTTGATTACTCACATCTTCGACAAGTCTGAAACCCTTAACCGGGTAGGCCTGACAAAGCCTTTGTAAATCCTCTAACAAGGTGGTTCACAACTATGGATCTGAAATCTTCTCACAAAGTAGTCTTTAATCGGACTTATCTCCTAACAGAGATCGAGATTCCTAACAGGATCTATTTTGGTGAAGAACATTATATGACCTTAATCGGTCTGGTTTCTATTTTGTAGATAGTTACTTGTGAGTTTCAGCTCACCATGGTTTTTCCCATTTGGGTTTCCATGTCAAAACCTCTTGTGTTATGGTGATTGTTCTCTTGTGGGTGAATGCCTTATTTTCTATTTGGTTTGCATTTGTTTTAACCAATTTGTTAGTAAATCTTTTATACCGGTTTACTGCTAAACTGTTTAAGTGTTTGAGTTCAGTATTTTTTGGAATACTAATTCAGCCCCCCCTCTTAGCATTCATCAAAGGGATTTATACAATGGGACCTATTAAAGTCCACCCAGCTAAGGGATTTATGTTGCAGTTGTTAGAAAGCAAAAGATGGATGATTAGATACAAAATACTACTCATTAGCCTAATCCGTTCACATTTAAGTATCATTTTAGGTCTTCATCGGTTGTGCTTATTTTCCACAACTCTTCCTTCCACTGGTTTGCTGGTACTTTGATTCTACACTGCCGATCCTTTGTCACCTAAGTCACCTCTCAGTGAAACCCCCACTCTATCGGTTCTTTGTCACTTAGCTCTACAAACTCTAAAACTCCCCCTGTGTCGACTTCCACATTGACTTCATTCACCTTGACAACAACCATCTCAAGAATGAGATATGTGTATTTATAGACACTTTAGTCTATCACCAAATTTTCCCTCCAAAAAATACCTTTCAAAATTCCATTGTCAGGCCTTAAATTGCGCTTCTAAAATCATTCAGGAATCTCTGTCAATATAGTCAAAACATGCCGATAAGTCCACCGATTGACAAAGAGAAGACTCTCAATTTAGCTAGTTGTAACTAAATGTTACCTGTCTGTTGGTTACCAACTCTTCCAGTGTATCGATGAAAACCTATCTAGCCAATTTCCTCTTGTATATCGGTTTGTTCTTTGCTTAGCCGATGAACCTCTTCTATGCCGATCTACTCACCGCTACCGAATCTCCTTACTATTTGTCGGTCTTCTCATTGTTTGCCAGTCTACTACTTGTCGATTTACTTACTACCTATTGGTTTACTTCCTGCTTGTCGGTGTACTACTTCCCAATTCACTCACGGCCTATCGGTTTACTCACTACTCAATTTACTCACTATGAATACTAAGGAGATGATGTTGCCAACAATGACAACCATACCATTTACCAGTCATACAAAATTGAATCGGAATGCCAACAAAATCCCCCTTTGGCATTGGTGGCAAATTCTACAAACTATTATATCAGTTCCATGGCCCCTGTCCCTGACAAGATTCCAAAAATTCCAAAATTTCCCCGTTTTGCCATCAATGGCAAAGACTATCCACAAGAAAATTTGTTTCATGGTAGTGAAGTGGCCATGTAATACTACAATGAAGACCTCCATATCATCAACTATCTTATAGTCAGGTGCATGTATTAGGCGGTCTGCTTCATTAATGTTCAGTTGCATGAAATCAATAATTCATGCTAAATGCACTGGAGCTCTAACAGACTAAGACTTATTTTGTCCTCTTCATCTTTCAACCTTCTGATTTTGTAATTGAGCATTTTGACTTTTCTAGTAAAGGTTGATGTTGAACTACTAAGGGGATCAAATGAGCTTACCAGATCTTGAATCTCCTTTTGAATCTGATTTATTTTATCATCTAAGTCTTTGATTAAAACATGAAAGTTTGAAGATTTCATTAGTAGTTGACCAACTTGCTACAGTATGGTCTTAACTTCTTCTATTCTGTTGGAAAGAGAAACTTTTCCAACTATTATCTGCTCCATTAGGCTATCTCCTCACTTTGTTTCATATTGCCTTACTGCAACCTTCTCTAGATTTGTTGCCACTAAATTTATTTCTTTAACTAGAGTATCCAACTGATCAATAATGGGTGTAGTATCATCAATTGCAATGTCCAGGATGAGATCAAAGAGAATTGTTTTGGCAGAAGTGAGGATTCTTGCCTTCTTTTTCTTCTCTCTTAGTTTTACCTTTTCAACTTGAATTATGAGTTTATCTAAGACTTTCATCAACTGTTTATGGGTCACTTTCTTTATATCAATGACCGAGTCACCTTCATCTTCCTCCTCTGTTCCTTCTTCCATTTGTACAGTCTCAACTTCTGAGCTAGTTGTTGTGATGATTCTTACCTTTTTCTTTTCATTTTCATTGTCTAAGTTTAACTTCCTCTTTGCCGGAGGGGTATCCATCACTACTGTGTTATCCTTTATTTTCTTCTCTTCCTCATTTCCTTCTTCTTCTTTCTTCTCTTCCTCTTTTCCTTCCTCTATTTTCTTCTCTTCCTCATTTCCTTCCTCTCTTCTCTTCTCTTCCTCTATCTTCTTTTCTTCCTCTTTTCCTTCTTCTTCTTTCTTTTCTTCCTCTTTTCCCACCTTTGTTTTCTTCTCTTCCTCATTTTTTTTTCCTCTGTTCTCATCTCTTCCTCTATCTTCTTTTCTTCCTCTTTTCCTTCTTGTGAGAGATTAGGATTTGGTGTCAATAAGGTTCTGTGAGGTGTATCCTCATAAGGAATGTCTTCAACTAATACTTTATCTTGACCAGAAAGCTTAGTTTTATCCGCTTCCTCTACTAGTGAAGTATGAACCAGTTGTTCAATACCCTTTGTCAGATTGGGGATGTCTGACACAAAATTTCCTATGATGTCCTCAATGGTAAATGTATCAAATTCTTCATTGGATTCTTTTTCCTTACCTTTTCCTTTATCAAGGACAACTGCACCTTTGTCCTATTTAGTTTCTTGTTCAATTTCTTCTTCAACCTTCTTTTGCTCGTCCATAATTTCCTTCCATAAGGAAAAAACTTCAGCGTGCACTTCTCTAACCTCCCCTACTGCCACTCTTCCATTTATGTTCCTTATTTTAAAATGTTGAATGCATGCTTCAGCCACTAGTGAATCTTGATGAAGATCTAAGTAATGTTGCACTTCCATGAGTGCTTTTATTCTGAGTTCCTTTTCAGTAGTTAGAGAAGTCTTCCATCTTCATTCAATTTGATCTAGCAAATCTGATGGAATTATGCCATACAATTCACTGGGAGTTCTACAAAAGTTGTGCAAGTTCCAAATCAGAGCTTCCTCAATTTTCCTCTTGTCTTCATCGTTACTGAGAGAATATCTTCTTCCAACACTAGACAAACCTCCAAATTCTTTGATGCCATGCACCATCTCATCAATTGTTGGATCTTTGTTCCTTTCACTTCTTCTAACCTCCTTTATTTCCACATCTGATATAGTGTCACCTTCTTTCTTATCCTCTTTAAGCTTTGGATCACTCTTCCTCTTTCTGGTGTAGGTTACTCCTACTGGTCTATCTTTGCTTGGTGAAGATACCAGAGTACCTAGAATCTTTTCTTTTGTGTATGTTGTCAGTTTAGTTGTTGTAGTCCCCTTTGGTTTTGTTTTTGTCACTTTCTTCTTTCCACTGGTCAGTTCTTCATCTTTGGTAGGTGTGACCATTGTTTTCTCACTCACACTAGTGGAGGTAGTGGCACCAGATTCTTCACCTCCATATTTCTTATCAAGGGTATCAATCATTTTCTTTACTTTTATTTTAATGATAGGCACCTGAAGTTCTTGTTTTATTTTAGTGCTTACCTCCTCATATGTTCCAAACCTCTTTGCCTTCAAGTCTACCAATTTAGATAGAAGTATATTGATATGCATTTTAACCAGATATGCTGCAACCTCATACCCCATAGGTGGAACCCAAATTTTTTTGGGTTCAACTGCTTGGATAATACAACAATCTATATCTACAAGAAAACAAATGTTGTTCTTGTATTTCTGCACTATTCCAGTTGGAATTATTTCCCTCTTGTGCATTCTAGTTTGGAATTCCTTGAAATAACCCCACATTTCTTCCCCAAATTTATTTCCTAGATCCCTAATCAATTCACCTATCTGAACCATGATAGGTTTCTCCTATGACCATACTACATTACCCTTACTAGGAAAATATTTTAGCACATAAAAAAATATACATACCAATAGAGAGCCATATTTGAAGGATTGCTTCTTATCCTTCTTTATTCTTTCCATATTCACCATGAAATGACTTTGAATCATCTCGCATATATCATAAGTTGCATATTATTTGATAATTTGATATCCAACATGGATGGCACTGCTTGGCATAGTATTCATTCGGTTAGATTGATAAACCCTGTATCCCAACACTACAGAGGCAAATCTTACTTCAGCATCCTCAATATGAGTGATTGTCATTGCTCTCCTATCACACCAAGATTTGGTTAACTCGGTGACTTCAATTGATGAAATCATTCTTAGGGTTAATGCTTCACCAGTTGCACTGAACCCTGTCACTCTTTGAATCATCTCCTTTGTGATCTTGATCGGTACATAATCTTTCAGCCACAAAAACTAATCATGAAACCTACTCAATACATATCTAACCTAGTCACCATGAAACTAATCAGGAAAGTCTACAACATATGCCAAAACCTTGGTCTTCAGATGTAAGAAGCCTAGTTTCAACTGATCATTGTCACAAAACCATTTAAACTCACTTCTAATAAACTTATCTCCAAGTTCTTTGAGCTTACAATGAATGTAGGAGCAAATATCTTCTACCAACAATACACTAGGTGGCACAGATGATAAAGCACTGGTCTTGTCAATTTCACCAGCTTTCATCAGTTACAACTTGAACTTGGGTTGGGGTTCCTTGATAGCTTCAACCAACATAGGAGTCGATATTTGCACTACCATGATGACCTTCACTCAATATTTTCTCAGATGCAGTTGAAAACCCTTTCCTAGGGAATACCAAACACCACTATCGCTCTGCTTGAATTTATTTTACACAACCAAAGCTTAGCAATTTTCAAATTGCCTTTGAATGCAAAGGAGCTCAAGAAGATTCATAAGTACTTAGGTAAATGAAATTGCACTACCATTTCCTTATTTATCTGTTGATATTTATTGGTGTTGTGATCCAACGGTTAGTTATGAGACTAATGACTTAAATAACAACAATTTGACTTTACCAGTTATTTGTTGCTAATACTAACACGCAACTAAATAACTCACATAATATACTTCAATTAAGAAATTTTAGACCATCTTTCATGCATCGCAACTATGTAGATAAAGCACTTCCTTATATTTGTTAAGGGGATTCAAAAGTAATCTTACCATATGTGCTCCCCCTGAGCATTGACATGCCTAGTTTAAAGAGGAATTGTCATCACCGATGGATGATGAGTTGGATTTAGAATTTCCTTGTCCTTCTTTTCCTTCATCCTTCTTGATCCATATCTTTTTCTTTTCATTTCTTATTTCTTCAGTTGTTTTCTTTCCTTTCGGGTCATTTTGCTCCTTTTTCTTGCTAAATCGATTCTTGTCTGTAGACCGATGATCCACTTCTGCATTCTCTGACTAGGTGGCCAATCTTATGGTAGTTAAAGCATGCCATACCAATTGTCCTCCAAGGTCCTAGATTATTTCTCTGACCCATCCTCATTCTGCATGTTTTAGCAACATGACTAAAATTACCACACATGGAATAGGTGGCATTCAATTGATTACTCCTTTTGTTAGGACTAATCAGTTTGAACGGTGGTCTTGATACCTTTGTCTTGAACCTTAATTCTTCTGATCTATGTCCAAACTTATTGCAAGTGAAGCAATTTCCATCAAATCTTTTTGCACTTGACAGGTTGCTTGATTGAGATCTACACTCATAAGCAGTGTGACCATACTTATGACAATTGTGGCAGTAACCATCTAGTGCATGAGTACCCTTCAAAGGGCTCCCACCATTTGATTTTGATTGTGTTCTTGCTTCTTCAAGAAGCCATTGTATATACAATAAGAGCCATGTGCTCATTGGTCTTAGTTTAGGTCCTAATTGTGGTCCTAGGGTCATAAGTCAAAGTTGAGTTTTCTTGAAATTAGAGGGTATGTGTTCCTCTAAGGTGTTTAGGGTCCTTCTTAGTATGATGGTGTCCTTAGGATAGCCCAATGTGGGTCTAGGAGTCAAGAAAAGCAACATTGAGAAAGTTGCTCAAAAGTTGCATGACAACTTTTCAAAGTTGTTAAGCAACTTTTCCACCTAGTGGTCAAAATATTTAGTTTAGCATGGACAACCCTAATATGGGCACAAAGACCAAGGAAAGGGTAGTATAAGTAGTTGCAAACCCTAAGAGAAGGGGTTGGATGTCATTTGTTGTACGACCAAAGCAAAGTGACTTGACTGTGACTACAATTTTGTTGCTAGTCGGTACAAATGGAGTAAGAAAAGATCATTAATGGATTGATTTTCAAGAAAAATTGTGTTGAGTGTCTTGTATGGTGTATTTACTTCCATTGTGAGCATTTAGATTAGGTTTTGTTGTGCAGGTTGTGTGTTTTTGTAAATATTTTGTAAACTTGCTTCTCATTGTCCAATTTTGGACTGGTTTGTGTCAATGGGTTCATAACTCCATTCCCCATTGTGGACTCAGCATGAAACCATGGGGAATGAGAGTGCAGACCCTATACTATACTTCAAAGCAATCAGGGCCCTTGAAGATTTAGGGAGGCCATCTAAAGACCCACTCCTAGGCGAGACTAGATAGTGCTCGACTAGGAAGGGTTAAGTTGCAGAGGTCTTGTAGAGCAAGGAAGGACATAGGAGGAGGCACCCTATGGAGGAGTTATAGAGGGGTGAGTGGAGTACCATTGGTGTGAAGGAGGAGCTTCCACCAATCTAGACAAGGTGGCAAGAACATCAAACCTACACTATGACCCTGGCAGGCCTAAAAACCCTCTTTTAAAACCCTTAAAAACCTTAAAATCCACCTAGGGAAGTGTACAGACACTTGGAGGCCTGAAACTAGAAAAATACTTGAACCCTTGCCAAATGAATAGCAAGTCTTTTATGAAGTTTCACAAGCAAGTGCATCATTTGCAAGAGGGAGCCCTAAAAGTCCGGATAGGAGGCCTAATTGGTCACAATCCTTGTAGCTCTATTTTGTAGGTAAAAGACAAAATAGTGAAATCGGTAAGGGGTAGGAAGCTTGAAACCTCTTAGGGGAACATGAATGGGTGGAAAACCATGTCTTAGACCTAACCTATCCTTGCTAGGACCTCAGAAGGTGTGGAACAAGCCAAACCCTTATTAGCCTAAGTAAGGGTTCTTTGGATCTCATGAGTAGGTGAGACCTTGGGAGAAAAAAATTCAAGTTGTTGGTGGGTGGATTGGGCAAGGTCATAGGATTCCACAAGCAGGGGAAGTCCTAGAGACCCTAGGGTGTGGTTAGTACACCTAGTGATCCAAGGAAAGGATCTAAGAGCATAGACTAGGCTAGTCTATCCCAAACCCCATCCCATCAGATTGGTATTAGAGCCATTTAAAGATTTGGTGGACCATGCATGTCTCTATATACTGGTGAATCAGTAGGGGAGAGTAGAATGGTCACTAATGTAGAGCTAGCTAGGGAGGTAGAAGAGTAGAAGGAGAAGAGTAGACTCCTTGAAGAAGCTATGAGTGAGATAAGGGACAAGCTATAGGAAGTGGTGGATCAGAGGACACAAGGACCTTGGGGTTAGGACACCAAGGATAAAGGCAAGAAAACTATAGATATAGATGAAATTATACCTGAACCAGATCGCTTGTTCAATGAAGAACCTTTTGTAAAGGGTATTAAGGATTTGAAAACCAAATCTTTTGAAGGATTTCCACATTTCAGTGGAAGGATGGACATTGACACTGTCATGGAGTGGATTGAGGGTATGGAGAACCACTTTGAGTGTGAGGGAGTGATAGAGGCTCAAAAGGTTAAGGTTGCCAAATCAAGATTAAGGGAAGCAACTTTGACATGGTGGAAGTACTTGCAAGAAGAGAGAGTTAGCATGGGGAAGCTACCTATTGCCAATTGGAAGGCCATGTTGAGTAAGATCAAGGAGAACTACTTACCAGAGGATTATGAAGTTCAACTTCATAAGAAGAGATAGGGATTGAAGCAAAAGTACCTTGATGTGACCTCCTGTACTAAAGAATTTCAAAAACTTTGCCTTAGATCCAAAGTCCAAGAAGATGAATCTATCAAGGTGGCTAGGTATCTAAGCGGCCTAAAGTGGAACATTCAGGAGGAAATAAGCCTATGGACTCCTACCACTATCCAAAATTGTCATCAGCTTGCTGCCAAGGTGGAAGAGAGGAACAAGAGGAAAGGAGACTCTAATAACAAGGGTAGAGGCAGAGGTAGAGAACAAATGAATCACCGAGGTGGTTACCAAAGCAAGGCAAATGAGTAAAGGAACCAAGGAGAAGCCAAGTTGACTGAGCATAGCAGTGAAGCCAATCTCAGAGGGGTCCATTCTAGAGGAAGAGGTGTACAAGGTGGTCCAAATAGGGGTAGAGGTACTAGTAGAGATAACTCCTACTTTGCAACTATGAAATATTACAATTGTGGTCAATTGGGACACTCGACCTATAGATGCCCTGACAAGCCTACCTCATCAAATAGTGGAAAGAGGGTTGCTTATGCACATGAAGACTCTTCAAGTAGCAAGACATCTGAGGTGGACCATATTGAATCAAAGATTGGAGAAAATCTAATGTTCAATAGGGTCTTGATAAGACAGCCAGTTAAGAATGAACCTAAGCAGAGGAGAGCATTATTTAGGGTGAGATGTAAGATCCTTGGTAAAGTTTGCAAGGTGATAGTTGATTCAGGGTCAACTGATAAAATAATATCAGAGGAGGCAACCAAGAAGTTGAAACTCACAAGGATACCCCACACTAACCCTTACAAGGTGACATGGTTGAATCAAGAGCAAAGTGTGCTATTCAATGAACACACTTGGGTAGAGTTACATATTGGAGGATACAAGGATAAGATCCTTTGTGATGTGTTACCCATGGATGCCTATCACCTATTAATAGGTAGACCTTTGAAATTTGATAGGAAGGTGATCTATGATGGAGAGGAGAACTCCATTTCCTTCAAGAAGGATAGAAAAACATTTAAGATTCAGTCTTTGACAGAGAATGAAGAGGGAACCTCAAGAACACCTAGTGTCTTATTGGCTACTGGCAAAGAGTTCTTACACTTGCTACATGAGGAGGAGATAGTGAGGTGTGCCATATTTGTGAAGCCAAAGGAGGAGGAAGACAAGTTGCAGGAAGAGGTACCCAAGGAGGTGAAGCAAATGTTGCAAGAGTATAAGTACATAGTGAGTGATGGAGCACCTGCAACACTCCCACCAAGAAGGTCTATAAGCCATCAAATAGACTTTGTTCCCAGTGCATCCCTACCTAACAAAGCTGCATATAGGCTCATACCTGACCAAAACAAGGAGGTAGCAAGGCAAGTGCAGGAGTTATTGGAACAAGGACTGATTAAGAAGAGTATCAGCCCATGTGCAGTCCCGGTAGTGCTAGCATCAAAGAAGGGAGGCAAGTGGAGACTTTGCACTAATTCAAGGGCAATCAATAGGATTACCATAAGGTATAGATTTCCTATTCCTAGAATAGAGGATTTGATGGACTGTTTAGGAGGTGCTATGTATTTTACCAAGTTGGACCTTAAAAGTGGCTCACCAGATTATAATTAAGGAGGGAGATGAGTGGAAGACTGCTTTCAAGACCACAGAAGGGTTGTATGAATGGCTTGTGATGCCATTTGGACTCACCAATGCCCCAAGAAATTTCATGAGGTTGATGAATGAGGTGTTAAAATACTTCCCAGGAAGGTTTGTGGTGGTGTACCTAGATGACATTCTCATCTATAGCAGAACCAAAGAGGAGCACCTTGAGCATTTGAGGTTAGTTTTAGAGAGGTTGCATGAAGAGAAGTTATAAATCAACCTAGAGAAGTATGACTTCTTAAAGTAGGAGCTGGTCTACTTGGGATTTGTGGTGTCTAAGGGAACCTTGAAGATGGATCCAAGAAAAGTGGAGGCAATCTTGAATTGGCCTGCCCCTAGAACAGGGACTGAAGTTAGCATTTTCCATGGTTTAGCTCAATTCTATTGGAAGTTTGTGAGGAACTTCAGTGGCATATGTGCACTAGTCCTTGAGACCATAAAAGGAGTCCTTAAAACTAAGTTCCAATGTACTGAGCAGGCTGATAAAGCATTCCAATTATTGAAGCAAGAAGTAGCCACAAAACCTATCCTACTCCTACCTACTTTTGACAAGCTATTCACATTGGAGTGTGATAAAAGTGGAATTGCAGTAGGGGGTGTATTGAGTCAAGAGAGAAGACCTGTGGCATTTTTTAGTGAGAAGCTCAATGAAGCAAAGAAGAAGTACTCAGCCTATGACTTAGAGTTGTATGCACTAGTTGAGTCTCTCAAGAAATGGAGACATTACTTACTCCCAAAGGAATTTGTGGTGTTCACAGATAACCAGGCTTTGAGTTACATTAACACTCAAGAGAAGCTTAGCAATAGGCATTTGAAATGGATGGAATACCTCCAATCCTTCACCTTCACCATCAAGCATAAGAAGGGGCAACTCAACAAGGTGGTAGATGCTTTAAGTAGGAAGTTGTTGACTGTTCAAGAGTTACAGTTGCAGAGCATAGGAATATAAGGTTTCAAGGACCTTTATGAAAGAGATGAAGACTTCTCATCAGCCTACAAGGTTTGCAAGGAGTTTGAGAACCATTTCCATGGTGAGTATGTAGACTGCACTCTCCAAAATGGTCTCTTGTTCAAAGGTAATCAGTTGTGTGTGCCTAGGGGATCCATGAGGGAAAACCTCATCCAAGAAAAACACAATGGTAGTTTAAGTGGACACTTTGGGATCAACAAAACCTTGGATTTAGTATAGAGGTACTACTATTGGCCCAAGTTGCCAAGAGATGTGAAAAGGTATGTGGAGCAATGTGCCGTGTGTCAATGGGCAAAAGGAGGATCAAGTAATGCTGGTCTTTATCAACCATTGTCGGTCCCAAATAGGCCTTGGGAATGTATAAGCATGGACTTTGTAGTAGGAATCCCCAGGACAAAGACAGGTATGGACAACATCTATGTGGTAGTAGATAGATTTTCCAAGATGAGCCATTTCATTCCATGTAAAACTACACATGATGCTAGCTATGTTGCACATCTTTTCTTTAAGGAGATTGTGAGGATTCATGGACTTCCTTTAAGCATTGTTTCAGATAGGGACAACAAGTTCATGGGCCATTTTTGGCAAACTTTATGGAGGAGACTTGGAACTAATCTCTCATTTAGCTCAGCTTACAATCCACAAATTGATGGTCAAACTGAGTTCATTAATAGGGTGTTAGGAAATTTGTTGAGGTGTTTAACTAAGGAGTATGGGCAGACATGGGATCTAATCATTCCTCAAGAAGAGTATGCCTATAATGACAGTGTAAATAGGACCACTGGAAGAAGTCCTTTTGAGGTTGTCTATGGTAGACATCCAAGGGGAGTGTGTGAACTCAGGGAACTTGGTTTCATGGAGATGAAGAGTGGTCAAGCAGAGGACTTCACTCAAACCAACAAGGAAGTCCAAGAGCATTTTAAGAAAGCCATCCTAGAGTCTACTCAAAAATTGAAAGAAAAAGTGGATGAGAAAAGGAAAGAGGTTCAGTTCAAGGTGGGTGACTATGTGATGGTCCATTTGAGCAAAGCTAGGATGCAAAGTGGTAAGCCTACTAAACTACAAATGAAGAGGGTAGGACCTTGTAGAATTCTATCAAAATATGGTGAGAATGCCTACAAGGTTGATCTCCCTTCAGACTTAGCCATTTCACTAGTCTTCAATGTTGCTGATTTGATCATGTATAAGGGAGAGATAGTAGGGCAGACCGAGAATCAAGCCAATGTATTGCAAGACTTGGATATGAATACCTTACCTTAAGTGAAGCAGTCCATAGCAGAGGAGATCTTGGAGTCAAGGGTGAAGAAGTCTACTAGACACCAGGTCTACATGGAGCACTTGGTGAAGTGGGCAGATCAACCTGTGTCTGAAGCTACTTGGGTTGAAGAAAGCAAGTTCAAGAAGCTTGGCATTGATCTGGCTCTCCTCACTCCCCTAGTTCCTTAGTTTGTTGCAGAGGGGGAGTATGGTGTAGGAGCACCCTTCAAAGGGCTCCCACCATTTGATTTTGATTATGTTCTTGCTTCTTTAAGAAGCCATTGTATATACAATACAAGCCATGTGCTCATTGGTCTTAGTTTAGGTCCTAATTATGGTCCTAGGGTCATAAGTCAAAGTTGAGTTTTCTTGAAATTAGAGGGTATGTGTGCCTTTGAGGTGTTTAGGGTCCTTCTTAGTATGGTGGTGTCCTTAGGATAGCCCAATGTGGGTCTAGGAGTTAAGAAAAGCAACATTGAGAAAGTTGCTCAAAAGTTGCATGACAACTTTTCAAAGTTGTCAAGCAACTTTTCCACCTAGTGGTCAAAATCTTTAGTTTAGCATGGACAACCCTAATATGGGCACACAGACCAAGGAAAGGGTAGTATAAGTAGTTGCAAAACCTAAGAGAAGGGGTTGGATGTCAATTGTTGTATGGCCAAAGCAAAGTGACTTGATTGTGACTGCAATTTTGTTGCCAGTCAGTACAAATGGAGTAAGAAAAGATCATTAATGGATTTATTTTTGAGAAAAACTATGTTGAGTGTCTTGTATGGTGAATTTAATTCCATTATGAGCATTTATATTAGGTTTTTTTGTGCAAGTTGTGTGTGTTTGTAAATATTTTGTAAACTTGCTTCTCACTGTCTTGTTTTGGACTGGTTTGTGTCAATGGGTTCATAACTCCATTCCCCATTGTGGAATCACCATGAAACCATGGGGAATGAGAATGCAGACCTTGTACTATAATTCAAAGAAAGAAAGACCCTTTAATATGTAGGGAGGCCATCTAAAGACCCACTCCTAGGCAAGACTGGACAGTGCCCGGCTGGGAAGGGTTAAGTTGCAGAGGTCTTGTAGAGAAAGGAAGGACAGAGGAGGAGGCACCCTTTGGAGGAGTTGTAGAGGGGTGAGTGGAGTACCATTGGTATGAAGGAGGAGGTTCCACCAATCCAAACAAGGTGGCAAGAACATCAAACCTACACTGTGACCCTGGCAGGCCTAAAACCCCTCTTTTAAAACCCTTAAAAACCTTAAAATCCACCTAGGGCAGTGTACGGACACTTGGAGGCCCAAAACTAGAAAAATACTTGAGCCCTTGCCAAATGAATAGCAGGTCTTTTAGGAAGTTTCACAAGAATGTGCATTGCTTGCAAGAGGGAGCCCTAAAAGTCCGGATAGGAGGCCTAATTGGTCACAATCCTTGCAGCCCTATTTTGTAGGTAAAAGACAAAATAGTGAAATCAGTAAGGGGTAGGAATCTTGAAACCTCTTGGGGGCACATGAATGGGTGGAAAACCATGTCTTAGACCTGATCTATCCTTGCTAGGACCTTAGAAGGTGTGGAACAAGCCAAACCCTTATTAGCCTAAGTAAGGGTTCTTTGGATCTCATGAGTAGGTGAGACCTTGGGAGCAAAAATTTCAAGTTGTTGGTGGGTGGATTGGGCAAGGTCATGGGATTCCACAATAAGGGGAAGTCCTAGAGACCCTAGGGTGTGGTTACTACACCTGGTGATCCAAGGAAAGGATCTAAGAGCATAGACTAGGCTAGTCTATCCCAAACCCCATCCCATCACCATCAAAAGTGAAAGTCTTCTTTTGATTAACCGGTTTGTTCCTACAGTCATTGGTCTTATGACTTGATTTTCCACAATGATTACAAGAGAATTTGGAATACTTCATACCTCTTTCTTCTGAGTGATTTATTTTATCATCCTTCATCTTTTTGGATTTAGATGATTCTCCAGTTTTCATAGGACCTAAACCGAGGTAATCAAGACCGATTGTATCCTTTTTTCATCTCTGATCCTTCAACTGTCTATCTACCTTCTCAGAGATTTCATTGAATTTTCTCTGCTTCTCATTTTCATTTTTCAACTCACTCTTGAGTTGTCTAGTCTCTTTCATCATCCTCTCCTTTTCTTTTGCATTGTCATTCAATTGTTTATGTATGTATTCATTTTCCTGAGTGAGAACTCAAATCTCTTCATCTTTCTCAATCATGATTGTATCATTTTATCTCAAGGCATCTTCACCAAGCCTCCTGGCTCTTTCAGCTTTTGACAGATCTTCTTATGCCTCTCTCTTTCTTTCATCATCACTTCTACTAACTTCCAGTATCTCAGTCATTCTCAGGGCCTGACCTTCATGTTCTCTTTTTAGATGTGTGATTTCTTTGGTCAACTTCTTGTTCTTTTCCATGAGTTCAGAGACTGCTTCTTCAGTTTCTTCAGATCTACTCTATTCAGAGAGTTGATCTATGATATATTGGCTCTCATTTAGCTATTGATCCAATTCCTTCCTTTTAGCAAGAGATTTTCTCAGTCTCTCTTTCAACTGAGCAATAATCTCATTAGCTTCATCAATCTGCTTCTGATACTGGTACTCTTTCATGATCTTTATCCTCAACTTGTCAAGCTTCTCTCCAGAGGAACTGAGATCTGATACCAATTGTTAGTCCCAACTGATACTGAGAAGGGAGGAGTGAATCAACACATTACCGATAATTACTTAATTAAACCTTTTAACTTTAGTTATTGCTAACTCAACATTCATCAATAAAAATAACTATTATAGAAGAATAACCAAGCATGAAAAGATACACAATAACACACAAATTTATCTCATGGAAACCCAATAGGGAGAAAAGCATGGTGTGAGTTGGAACTCACAAAATTTGTACTCTTCTAAAGTACGCCCAGTTAAGGGTCATCCCTGTTAGGAGATTACAAAGACACTAGTTAGGTTCCACCTAGTTAAGGGATTTTGACCAAGGTTAGTTAGTGCTTTTACCTTATTAAAGGTAGCCTGGTTAAAGGCCTTAGAACATCAATAAAGATGTTACCCGGTTAAGGGAATTATATAATGGGACCTGTTAAAGTCCACCCAGTTAAGGGATTTATGCTGCAGTTGTTAGAAAGCAAAAGATGGATGATCAGATACAAAATGCTACTCATTATCCTAATCAATTCACACTTAAGTATCACTTTAGGTCTGCATTGATTGTGCTTATTTTCCACAACTCTTCCTTCTATCAGTTTGCTGGTACCTCGATTCTACATTGCCGATCCTTTGTCAGCTGAGTCACTGCTCGGTGAAACTCCCACTCTACTGGTTCTTTGTCACTCGGCTCTGCAAACTCTAAAACTCCCCCTGTGTCCACTTCGACATTGACTTCATTCATCTTGACAACAGCCACTTCAAGAATGAGATATGTATATTTATAGACCCTTTAGTCTATCACCAACTTTTCCCTCCAAAACATACCTTTCAAAATTTTGTTGTCAGGCCTTAAATTGCGCTTTTGAAATCATGCAGGAATCTCTATCAATATAGTCAAAACATGCCTATAAGTTTGCCAGTTGATAGAGAGAAGACTCTTAATTTAGCTTGTTGTAACTGAGCGTTACCTATCTGTCAGTTACCGACTCTTCCGGTGTATCGATCAAAACTTGTCTAGCCAATTTCCTCTTGTATACCGGTTTGTTCTTTGCTTAGCTGGTGAACCTCTTCTGTGTTGATCTACTCACTGCTGCCCGATCTCCTTACTGCTTGCCAATATTCTCATTGCTTTCCGGTCTACTGCTTGGCGGTTTACTTACTACTTGCCGGTTTGCTTACTGCTTGTCGATCTACTACTTGCCGATTCACTCACAACCTATCGGTTTACTCACTGCCTAGTTTACTCACTATCTATGGACTGTGAAGACTAAGGAGATGATATTGCCAACAATGACAACCATACCATTTACCAGTCATACAAAATTGCATCAGAATGCCAACAAATCATGGGTAAAGTGCTCAAAGATTACTTTGGTAAATTTGTTGTCATTTATCTAGATGACATCTTGATTTTTAGTAAATTTAAAGAAGAACATCTTAGGCATATAGATATTGTATTGAAGAAATAATGTGATGAGCAATTAACTATAAATTTGGAGAAATGTGAGTTCATGAAACAAGAGTTGGTATATCTCAGGTTTGTAATCTCAAGTGGTGATTTGAAGATGGATACCTAAAAGGTGGAAGAAATAATCAGTTGGCCTACACCTAAAACAACAAGTGAAGTGAGGAGTTTTCAAGGTTTGGCTCAGTTTTACAGGAAGTTCATTAGAGGGTTCAATGAGATATTTGCACATATTCTTGATACAATAAAACGAGGTGTAAAGACAAAGTTTCAATGGACAAAAGAGGAACAGAAAGGATTTGAACTCATGAAGACAAAGGTGGCTACTCAACCTGTCCTTGTTCTCTCAAGCTTTGACAAACTCTTCACCATTGAATCTGATGCAAGCAACATAGCAGTTGGAGCAGTCTTTAGGCAAGACAATAGACTTTTTGCATTTTTCAGTGAAAAAATCAATGAAGCAAAGAAAAGGTATTATTCATATGATTTGAAATTATATGCACTTGTTAAATCACTTAGGAAATGGAGGCATTAATTATTACCTAAATAGTTTGTGGTTTATATTGATAATCAGGCTCTTAGCTTGCTCAACTCCCAAGAAAAGTTGAATTATAGGCATATCAAATGGGTAGAGTACTTCCAATCTTATAATTTTTACCATTAGGCATAAGAAAGGTCAATGTAATAAGGTTGTTGATGCATTAAGTAGAAGGTTACTAATGGTTCAAGAAGTGCAGCTCAAGAGAATTGGGGTTGATAGTTTCAAAGGGTTATATCAAGATGATGAAGATTTTACAGCCATCTACAAGGTTTGCCAAGAGTTTAGGAATCATTTTCATTGTGAATATTCATATTTTACTTTGAAAGATGGTCTTTTTTTTAAAGGAGGACAACATTGTGTGCCAAGAGGGTCCATGAGAGATAACTTGATGCAAGAGAAGCACAATGGTTGCTTAAGTGGTCATTTTGGGTTGAATAACTTAGAAATTGTTCAAAGGTTCTATTATTGGCCAAAGATGCAAAGCGATATTGGAAAGTATGTTGAACAATGTGTTGTTTGTCAAAAGGCAAAGGGAACCTCTTCTAATGCTGCTCTCTATCATCCATTACCTATCCTAAGCCAGCCATGGGAGTGTGTAAGTATGGATTTTGTTGTTGGTTTACCTAAGACCAAAACTGGATTTGATAGCATCTATGTTGTAGTAGATAGATTCAGTAAAATGGCCCATTTTATTCCATGTAAGGTGAATCATGATGATATCCATATTGCTCATTTGCTTTTCAAAGAAGTCATTAGGATTCATGGTTTTCCAATCAACATAGTGTCAAATAGAGATACCAACCTCATTGGTCATTTTTGGAAAACTTTGTGGTAGATATTGGATACTAACTTGTCTTTTAGCTCAGAATACCATCCCCAAATGGATGGCCAAACAGAGGTGGTAAATAGGACACTTGGGAACCTTCTCATATGTTTGACAAAGGAGTATGGACAAGCTTGGGATCAAATCATCCATCAAGCTAAATTTGCTTATAATGACAGTGTGAATAGATCAACTGGTAAGAGTCCTTCTGAGATAGTTTATGAGATTTATCCAAGAGGTGTGTTGGAGCTTAGAGACCTTGGAAGTATGGAGCAGAGGAGTGGACATGTTGTTGACATGGCTTAGTCCATGAAGGAGATTCATGAGCAAGTTAGGCAGGCTTTACAAGAAAACTCTCAAAGAATCAAGGACAAAGTGGATGAAAAGAGGAAGAATGTACAATTTGTTGTTGGTGACTTGGTGATGGTCCACTTGAAAAAAGCAAGGCTTCAAAAAGGTGTCCCTAGCAAGCTTCAAATGAGAAGGATTGGACCTTGTAAGGTCTTGGCCAAATATGGACAAAATGCTTACAAAATTGATCTACCCAAGGACATAGCTTTGTCTCCTATTTTTAATGTTGCAGAATTGGTCTAGTACAAAGGCACACTTCCCAAGGAATATAGTAGAGTCTCAAATGTCTCTCAGTCAATTTCAGACCTTCCTTTGCCACCTCCAACCATGCTACAAGTTGAGAAGGTGTTGGATTCAAGGATTCTCAAGAAGACTAGGCATACCGCCTACATGGAGCATTTGGTTAAATGGAAACATCTTCTAGAATATGAGGCCACTTGGGTACCTGAAGTAGACTTTCCAAAGGTTGGAATTGACCTCTCTTTATTTACTCAAGGAGTCACTTGACTTATTTCTCTTTGGGGGAGTATGGTGCAGGAGAACATAGGTTTCTTGATGAAATTTTGGAGTGAATGATCCTCATAGGGTCAATGATTGAATAAAGGACTATTGAAGAGTCCAAAAGTGTGTTTTGAGGTTGTTTGTAGTTTTATTGTCTTTAGTCTTAGCTTGTTTACTCAGTTTTGGCCTATGTGCCTTTGTAAGCCTAAAATGGCATCATATAGAAAAATTGTGTAAAACTCCTTGTAAGGCCTCATAAGGCTTTTGGAAATGTTTATTTGATTTTAGGAAACCATCCTAGGGGGTCAAGAATGTGTAGATATGCAAAAATAGTAAAAATGCATTGTGGAGGAAAAGTTGTCATGTTTCATCTCAAATCGGTAGTTAGAGGACCGATTGGTGGTTGGTTTTGATTGAGTAGGCATATATAAGGCCTCTCAAACCATTGTAGAGGGGTTGGAAGATCCAAAGATTGAATTTTGAATAGAAACTTGAGACAATTTCTTGATTTCTTCAATAAATTTGCAAAATTGTTTATTGCAGTCTGTACCAGATGGATTGATTTCCATATTGTACCTTCATGGATGCTTACTCTGTGTTTTTGTGGTGCTTAGAAAGTTAAATTTGTCTCATACTCTAGGAATAGGTCTCATTGTGGGCTTCCTTGTTTGTCTTATAGCCTTTTTTCCTTTCTTTATTCAAGACCAACCCCCAAACTCCTTTGGAGAACTCTCTACTAGTGTGTTTGCTCGAGTTACTAATTCAAGGTTAGGACTCACAGGAGCAAGTCTAACCACCAAAATGTCTAATTCTCTATCCTTCACTTGCAGGGGACTAGGAGGAGTCTCAGATGGTTTCTTAACTCCTACCATGTGGTTTTGAAGTTTTCTTCCCTTCATCTCTCTATCGCTTTCATAGTTTCCTATTTTCAAGGCCTAGTAGCCCTATGAGCCCCTTTTAGCCCTACCTTCACGGTTTTTCCTCTTTTGTGCTAAAAAAATTCAAATGACCCCCCAGAAGATTTTGAGATTTGGATACCCATTTGGACACTCTTCAAGATTTTGGGGATGAGGTGGTTTGATTTGTCCGTACAGGTACGACCCCCAAAATGGCTCTTTTGAAGGGTTTTAGGCTTGTATGCTCTCACCAATGGGTTTTATAGGTCTCCACACCCTGTCCAACCTCTACACTCACACTGAGACTCTGTAAGGCAACCATCTTCCTTTCTAGTCACTTGGGTCAATCACATTTGATCACCCATGCAAGAAATAGTAAAAATAATAGTCATGTTCCCTAGCTGGGCTATGGCAGAGCTCACCTAGGACATGATGGTAAAATGATCCCAAGCAACTTCCAAGGCACAAAATGGAATATATACACTATATACAGACTCCATTACTCGAATCACAAAGGGAATAGAGAAACCACAAAGGGAATTCAAGTTGGAGCCATTTTTAGGGCTTTAACCCCTTACTCAAGCTAAGAGCAGTGTAAACAAGAAAGAATTTCTTTACACCAACTAAACCTGCACAAAGAGTGAACAAAAATAATTTCTAAGCACCACAACAACACAGAATAAGCATCCATGAAGGTACGGTGCAAAAATCAATCCATCTGGTACAGATTGCAATAAACAATTTTGCAAATTTATTGAAGAAATCAAAAAATTGTCTCAAGTTGCTATTCAAAATTAAATCTTTGGATCTTCCAACTCTTCTACAATTTTTTGAGAGGACATATACGCCTACTCAACCACAACCAACCACCAATTGGTCATCTAACTACCGATTCGAGCATTTTTCAGAAATAGCTCACATTGTTGCAAAAAGTTGTCAAGGAAACATTACAACTTTTCCTCCACAATGCATTTTTACAACTTGTGCATATATACACACTCTTGACCCACTAGGATGGTTTCCTAACATCAAATAACCATTTCCAAAATCTTGATGAGGCCTTACAAGGAGTTTTACACAATTTTGCTATATGATGCCATTTTAGGCTGACAAAGACACATAGGCCAAAACTAAGTAATCAATCTAAGACTAAAGACAATAAAACTACAAACAACCTCAAAACACACTTTTGGACTCTTTAATAGTCCTTTATATGGACTGCAATAAACAATTTTGCAATTTTATTGAAGAAATAAGGAAATTGTCTCAAGTTGCTATTCAAAATTCAATCTTTGGATCTTCCAACTCTTCTACAACATTTTGAGAGGCCTTATATACACGTACTCAACCACAACCAACCACCAATTGGTCCTTTAACTACCGATTTGAGGATTTTTCAAAAATTGCTCACATTGTTCCAAAAAGTTGTCAAGCAAACATGACAACTTTTCCTCCACAATGCATTTTTACAACTTGTGCATATCTACATACTCTTGACCCCCTAGGATGGTTTCCTAACATCAAATAACAATTTCCAAAATCCCTATGAGGCCTTACAAGGAGTTTACACAATTTTTTTATATGATGTCATTTTAGGCTTACAAAGGCACATATGCCAAAACTGAGTAATCAAGATAAGACTAAAGAAAATCAAACTATAAACAACCTCAAAACACACTTTTAGACTCTTCAATAGTCCTTTATTCAATCATTGACCCTATGAGGATCATCCACTCCAAAATTTGAAAGTTCATCAAGAAACCTCAGGTGCTCCTGCACCACACTCCCCCAATGAGAAAGAAGTCAAGTGACTCCTTTAGGCAACAAAGAGAGGTCAATTCCAACCTTTGGAAAGTCTAATTTAGGTACCCAAGTGGCCTCATATTTTGGAAGATGTTGCCATTTAACCAAATGCTCCATGTAGGCAGTATGCCTAGTCTTCTTGAGAATCCTTGAATCCAACACCTTCTTGGCTTGTAGCATTGTTGGAGGTGGCAAAGGTAGGTCTTAAAGTGATTGAGAGACATTTGAAACTCTATTGTATTCCTTTGAAAGTGTACCTTTGTACTGCACCAAGTCTGCAACATTGAAAATAGGAGACAAAGTTATGTCCTCGGGTATATCAATTTTGTAAGCATTTTGTCCATATTTGGCCAAGACCTTACAAGGTCCAATCCTTCTCATTTGAAGCTTTTTGGGTACACCCTTTTGAAGCCTTTATTTTTTCAAGTGGACCATTACGAAGTCACCAACAACAAACTATACATTCTTCCTCTTTTCATCCACTTTGTCCTTGGTTCTTTGAGAGTTTTCTTGTAAAGCCAGCCTAATTTGCTCATGAATCTCCTTCATGGATTGAGCCATATCAATTTCATGTCCACTCTCATTCTCCATAATTTCAAGGTCTCTAAGATCCAACACACCTCTTAGATGAATCATATAATCTATCTCAAAAGGACTCTTACCGGTTGATCTATTCACACTGTCATTATAAGAAAATTTAGATTGGTGGATGATCTAATCCCAAGCTTGTCCATACTCCTTTGTCAAACATCTGGGAAGGTTCCCAAGTGTCCTATTCACCACCTCTATTTGGCCATCCATTTGGGATTGTATGCTGATCTAAAAGACAAGTTAGTACCCAATCTCTGCCATAAAGTCTTCCAAAAATAACCAATGAATTTGGCATCTCTATCTGACACTATGCTAATTGGCAAACCATGAATCCTAATGAATTATTTGAAAAAAAAATGAGCAATATTGATAGAATCATGAGTCACCTTAAATGGAATGAAATGGGCCATTTTACTGAATCTATCTACTACAACATAGATGCTATCAAATCCAGTTTTGGTCTTAGGTAAAACAACAACAAAATCCATACTTACACACTGCCATGACCAGTTTGGGATAGGTAATGGCTAATAGAGTCTAGAATTAGAAGAGTTTCCCTTTTCCTTTTAACAAACAACACATTTTTCAACATACTTTCTAATATCCCTTTGCATCTTTGGCCAATAATAGAACCTTTGAACATGTTCCAAGGTTTTATTCAACCCAAAATGACCACTTAAGAAAGCATTGTTCTTCTCTTGCATCAAATTCTCTCTCATGGACCCTCTTGGCACACAAAGTTGTCCTCCTTTAAATAAAAGACCATCTTGCAAGGTTAAATCTGCATATTCACTATGAAAATGATTCCTAAACTCTTGGCAAACCTTGTAGATGGCAGTAAAATCTTCATCATCTTGATATAACCCTTTGAAACTATCAACCCCAATTCTCTTGAGCTTCACTTCTTGAATTTATAGTAACCTTCTACTTAATTCATCAAAAACCTTATTACATTGACCTTTCTTATGCCTGATGGTAAAAGTATAAGATTGGAAGTACTCTACCCATTTTATATGCCTATGATTCAAGTTTTCTTGGGAGTTGAGGAAGCTAAGAGCTTGGTTATCAGTATAAACCACAAATTAATTAGGAAATAAGTAATTCCTCCATTTCCTAAGTGATTGAACAAGTGCATATAATTCCAAATCATATGAAGAATACATTTTCTTTGCTTCATTGAGTTTTTCACTGAAAAAATGCAACCTATCTATTGTCTTGGCTCAAGACTGCTCCAACTGCTATGTTGCTTGCATCACATTCAATGGTGAAGAGTTTGTCAAAGCTTGGAAGAACAAGGACATGTTGAGTAGCCACCTTTGTCTTCAAGAGTTCAAATCCTTTATGTGCCTCTTTTGTCCATTGAAACTTAGTCTTTACACCTTTGATTGTATCAAGCATAGGTGCACATATCTCACTGAACCCTTTGATGAACTTCCTGTAAAAATAAGCCAAACCATGAAAAATCCTTAGTTCACTTGTTGTTTTAGGTGTATGCCAACTAATTATTTCTTCCACCTTTGAGGTATCTATCTTCAAATCACCACTTGAGATTACAAACACAAGATATACCAACTCCTATTTCATGAAATCACATTTCTCCAATTGATAGTTAGTTGCTCATCACATAATTGCTTCAATACAATCTCTATATGTCTAATATGTTCTTTAAATTTACTAAAAATCAAGATGTCATCTAGATAAACAACAACAAATTTACCAATGTAAGCTTTGAGCACTTCATTCATGAGTCTCATGAATGTGCTAGGGGCATTTGTGAGTCCAAATGACATAACAAGTCATTCATAAAGACCTTTTGTGGTTTTTAATGATGTCTTCCACTCATCTCCCTCCTTGATTCTGATTTGGTGGTAGCCACTCTTGAGGTCTAACTTGGTGAAATACTTAGCACCCTTTAAACAATCCATCAAATATTCAATTCTTGGAACATGAAATCTATATCTGATTGTAATCCAATTGATGGCTCTTGAGTCAGTACAAAGCCTCCAATTACCTCCCTTCTTAGGTGCCAAAATGGTAGGAACTGCACATGAGATGATGCTCTTTCTTATCAGACCATTATCCAAAAGTTCTTGGATTTTCTTAGCCACTTCTTTATTCTTCTCTGATACCACTTTGATAGGGAGATTCTCACAAAGAAGTGAAATTTGGCTCATACTCTAGGAATAGGTCTCATTGTGGGCTTCCTTGTTTTTCCTATGCCCTTCTTTCCTTGCTTGATTCAACACCAACCTCCAAACTCCTTTGGAAAAATCTCTACCAGTTTGTTTTCTCTAGTTACTCAATCAAGGTTAGGATTCATAGGAGTAATTCTAACCACCAAAATGTCTAATTCTCTATCCTTCACTTGGAAAGGACTAGGAGGATTCTGAGATGGTTTGTTAACTCCTACCATGTGGTTTTGACCTAGGTATAATTTCACAAAGATGACCTGAGTATTTCTAACATGGATTTTGATTTAGCAAGTTAATACAAGCGTCGAGTTATAATGAGACCAAGATGACCTAAGTATCTCTTGCATCAACAAACAAGGAACATCCCCTTTCATGCATAACTCAGAACATCCTCGATGATCTTTTACCAATCATGTCCTTAGATGAGTATATACATTACTAAAGAATAATCCACAAGAAACAGATAAAGAAAAATAATCATGCCCCATCATAGCTACTCTTGTCTCAGACATCATCGAGTAGAATAGTGAACATGATTAACAAAAATCAAAACACAAACATTGAACTATCTATGCCATATATATGTTTTCTTATCAAAATAGATGCAATCATCTCATTCAATTGTTTAATAGATTTTCATTGGTTTGTTTTGATCTTAGAAGTTGATATCTCATGATTGTGTTACATTCCTCACTCAATTGTCCATTTCTTGATATTTTTTAAACCACGTTGTCTTGTTGCAAGTCATATGTGTATCAAAATCCAAATTATTATCTTGTGAAATGTGACATTCAAGGATCCTACTCCATAACCATGTCAAGGATTTTCCCCCAGTATAGGAATGAACCACTTTATTATGGATAGATGGATTATGGGAAGAATGGATAATGGAATGGAAAGTGACAATTTATTATGGAAGGAATATGATGGGCATATGGAAGAACTAGCTCACAAGTCATGGTAAGATTCATTAATGGATAGGCTATGGATGAATAGGAATATGATTGAATAGATGTGGGTAAAAAGTTTTATTAGAAGGAACCCTACAAATATAAATAGATAGAAGGGCTAGTTTGTCACAAATAGAACCTATTGTCGAGTTTTCACCACTTGTTTTTATTACACTTTTTTTGATTTTATAATTTTTTTGTACTTTTCTAATTTTTGTATTTTTTTGTATTTTTGTCCCTTGCATTAGTGTTTTCGAAAAGCTTATGTTTAAAAATTACAAATATTTATATTGTTGGTTATATTATCCAACTATTCACCTTCAGGTGTAGAGAATTGATAAGCTCCTGATTCATAAGTTGCTACAACAACAAACATACCCAAACAATTGGGTTCAAAATTCCCCTTCTTCTCTCTATCTTGTTGATTGCAGGAATTCTCCTTAAGAACAAGATCAACAACTTGAAAGACACAAATCTTGACTTTATGATTATAGCTTCTTAACATGAGATGTTGGTAATCCTTTAAATTAGTGAAAGTCTTATTTCATCTCTCACCCAACTATTCTAGTTTTTTCAACCTGGAGACACAATAATTCTCATCTGGTATTAGGCCCATCAATGAAATTAAAAGTGATGACAACTCAACCTCGATAGGTAAGAGGGTTTCAAATCCATAAACAAGAGAGTAGGGTGTTGCACCAGTGGGTGTACGGATACCAGTTTTATAGGTCCATAGAGGAGGGTTTAATTATTCATGCTAGCCATGACTAGTTTCATTGATCATTTTCTTTAAGATCTTCAAAAGGGTTTTGTTTGAGGCCTCAACTTGGTCATTCCCATGTGGGTAATAAGGTGTAAAGAAATGGTGTTGGATATGGAATTTGCTACAAAGCTCCTCAACATCTTGATTTTTAAAAGGTTTACTATTATTAGTGTAAATAGATCGAGGGATACCATAATGGAAGATAATATAATTCAAGATGAATGAGACAATTTGTTTTCCATTGATATTAGTGAGGGGTACAACTTCAATCAACTTCATAAAATACTTTGTGACAGTAATGATGAACTTATGAATGTTGGAGGATGTTGGATGGATATTACCCATGAGGTCAAGTCCTCATTGATGGAAGGGTAATGGAGTTGCCAAAGGTTGAAATTCTTGTGCTGGTCCATGTATCAAATTACTGTGAATTTGACACTTTTGACACTTTTCAAAAAACTGATGTGCATTTGTCTCCCTAGTTGGCCAGTATTATCTTGCACGAATGAGTTTCTTAGCTAAAATAGGACCACTAGACTGAGTATCACAATTGACTTCATGAACTCTCTTGCAAGGTGGTTTGATATTCATCATTTTACAAACACCCATGAAGGGTACCATCAAGACCTCATCGATATAAGGTGTCAATAATAAGGGTGTAATGGGAGGCTTTGTAGATGAAGGTTCTCTTTTGATTGTTGGATAAATTAGGAGGCTAGGTATTTTTTTTCAAATAGATATAAATCTCCCCATAAATGGGAGAATCAATTCTAGTGATATGACATAACTTGGGATTGTGGGTCCTCATATGCAAGAGTGCATAACTATTAAACCAAAAATTCATAGTGCTCATTCTTTTTAGGTATCTCAAATAGTGAAGCAATGGTAGCCATAGCATAAAATGATTTATTTTCTAATCAAGGAACTTGTTCAAAGTGAATGGTGGCAAAATATTTATCAAATTCATCTACCATACATTTATATGGCATTAAATTTTCATCCTTTATTTGATAATCATCATTCACTTGATTGTTAACCTATTGAGAGTCTCTATAAACATTGAGATTTGTTATTTTCCATTCCAATGCCATTTTTATTCTCGTCACTAGTGCTTCATACTCAACCATACTATTTGTACAAGGAAACATCAAGTGATGTGATTTTGGAATAGTGTCTCCTTGCAGTGTAACAAACAAAATTATGTTAGGGTTTCAAGCAGATCCGAAGCAAATATGAACTAACAATTATATGCAGATTTAAATACAAAAGATAAAGAAATAAAACAGGACACAGATAACACAGAGATTTAACGTGGTTCACCCAGAATGGGTTACGTCCACCATACACAGCCGTCCAATCTTTCTTATTATCCAGCAAAAATAGTACATCAACCTTACAATGCCTTAAGCATCCCAGCCGCTTATAACATGCGTTTTTAGGGCAACAAACAAAGTCAGCCTTTTTTAGGGTTTTATTACAATGTCGATTTTCATCAACAAAAATGGCAAATTTTTTTTTTCTCGGGGGCTGCCGCCCCCGAACCCCTGCCCGGGGCCCGGCCCGGCCCCGAACCCCAGCGAGGATACATGCTGAGTGTACAGTACTTTGCTGATCAGTCACCACATTTCAACAATCTCCCACTTGGAGACTGATTAGGCTCCACACCGAACAATCTCCCACTTGGAGACTGATACTACAGGACACCACTGTACATGCAACATCTGCTGGATAGAACACTAGGACTTGACTGGTATAAATTCTACAATTATTAATCAAGAAGACCAACAGAAACTGATGAAGAAATCAACTTCTCCTGTGGAACTGCCTTTGTGAACATATCGGCATGATTCTCACTTGTGTGAATCTTCTCAAGCCGTAACTGACCCTCCTCCAAAATAGTCCGAATGAAGTGGTACCTGAGCTGAATGTGCTTTGTCCTTGAATGAAAAGCAGAGTTCTTCACAAGATGAATGGCACTCTGGCTATCAGTATACAATGGGCTATCCTCTTGTGTCTGACCCAATTCCTTCAGAAAACATTGCAACCAAATCATCTCTTTGCTGGCTTCTGTAGCAGCAACATACTCAGCTTCAGTGGTTGAAAGTGCAACAACCTTTTGTAGCCTAGAAATCCAACTGACTGCAGTTCCCCCTATAGTAAAAACATACCCTATAGTACTCCTCCATGAATCAATATCACCCACCAGATCAGAGTCAACAAATCCACTTAGAGCAGCATTAGATCCTTTGAAACATAATGCCTTCGTAGTAGTTCCTTTCAAATACCGAAGAATCCATTTCACAGCATTCCAATGTTCCATACCCGGATTACTCATAAACCTGCTCACAACTCCCACTGCATGTGCAATATCTGGCCTTGTGCATACCATTGCATACATCAGACTGCCAACAGCTGATGAATACGGGATGTTAGACATTTTATTAACCTCTTCCTATGCCTTTGGACACATCTCCTTAGTCAATTTGAAATGACTAGCCAAAGGTGTACTAACTGCTTTTGCATCCTGCATGTTAAATCTTTTCAACACCTTCTTTATATACTCACTTTGGGACAAATTCAAGGTTCTATTTTTCCTATCCCGTGTAATCCTCATACCGAGAATTTGGTTAGCTGCACCCAAATCCTTCATAGCAAATGACCTGGCTAATTTCTGTTTAAGATCATTTATATGTTGCATGTTAGACCCAGCAACAAGCATGTCATCAACATAAAGCAATAGGATAATATAACTGCCATTATCAAATCTCTTAAAATATACACAATGATCAGAATGACATCTATGATAACCGTGTTCAGCCATGAAACTATCAAATTTTAAATACCATTGTCGGGGTGCTTGCTTTAGGCCATACAGACTTTTCTTCAACCTGCACACCAAGTTCTCCTTACCTTTGACCTCATATCCCTGTGGTTGCAACATGTAAATTTCCTCCTCCAAATCTCCATGGAGAAAAGCTATTTTGACATCTAATTGTTCAAGATGTAAATCATCTGCAGCCACAAGACTAAGTACAGTTCTAATTGAAGTCATTTTTACAACTGGAGAAAATATTTCATCATAATCTATACCCTTTTTCTGTGCAAAACCTTTTGCCACAAGTCTGGCCTTATATCTTTTCTGACCTCCTTCCTCCTCCTTCAGCCGATAAACCCATTTGTTAGGCAAGGCTCTTTTTTCTGCAGGTAAAGGGACTAAGTCCCAAGTCTTATTTTTCATCAAGGAGTCCATCTCCTCTTTCATGCCTAGTTGCCACTGTTGTTTGGCATCCACTTGCATTGCTTCTTCATATTCTTTTGGTTCACCAGAATCTGTTAATAAAATAGAATACAAAGAAGGAGAAAATCTTTCAGGGGGTCTACTTGTCCTCGTAGAACATCTAACACTTGCAGGAGTTTGTGGGACAATCTGTTGTTGCTGAGCATCAGGTACCTGTGGCATTTCATTTTCAGGAATCTCATCCAACACCACATATTCTTGTTTGTCCTGTTCATGTTTCTTTTCCTGCATTTGTTCTTTATACATAACCTTCTCATTGAATATAACATCTCTACTTCTAATTATTTTCTTATTTTCAAGATCCCATAACCGATAGCCATATTCATCTATCCCATATCCAATGAAGGTACATTTCTGAGATTTAGCATCAAGCTTGGTTCTGTTTTCTTTATCAACATGGACAAAAGCTTCGCAACCAAAAGTTTTTAGAAAAGAATAATTTACCTTTTTACTAGTCCATGCCTCCTCTGGAATACCACCATCCAAAGGGGTTGAAGGTCCTCTATTTATCAAATAGACAACAGTATGTACAGCATCTGCCCAAAAATGTAAGGGCAATCCAGCATGCAATCTCATGCTCCTCGCACGTTCCATGATGGTCCTATTCATTCTCTCTAACACACCATTTTCTTGTGGAGTTCCTGGAACTATCTTCTGCTTTCGAATCCCATTTAAGGAACAGTAATCTTCAAATGCTTTGCTGCAATACTCACCTCCATTATCCGATCTGAGACACTTCAACCTTTTTCCTGTCTCATTCTCAACCAAAGCTTTCCATTTCTTAAAAGTTTCAAAAACATCTGATTTTTGTTTTAGGAAATATACCCATGTTTTTCTAGTTGAGTCATCAATAAAAATAACATAATAACAAGAGCCACCAAGAGATGATACCTGAGCCGGTCCCCATACATCTGAATGTACAAGCTCTAACTTCTCACTCTTCTTCTCTTTCCCAACCTTGAGAAATCTGACTCTTTTCTGTTTACCATAAACACAGTTCTCACAGAACTCTAAATCAATCTTCTTTAGTCCTGGCAATAGATTTTTGGAGTGAAGGATTTTCATCCCTTTCTCACTCATGTGCCCAAGCCTATGGTGCCACATTATCGAATCTGTTCTTGCAACATTTATTGTTGTTGTCCCTACAGTAACTTTATCTGTAGCAGCTAAGGTAGAGTAGGTGTTACCAATACACAGATATAATGTGCCTACCTTCGCACCTTTAGCTACTACTAATGATCCTTTAGTGACCTTCCACATACTGTCTGAGAAGGTAACTATGCAACCTTCACTACCTAGTTGCCCTGCAGAAATTAAATTTCTTCTTAAATTAGGAACATGTCTTACCTCCTACAGAAACCAGTCATTACCATTCTGCAACTTGATCTTTATCTTTCCTTTTCCAACAATTTGACAAGGCTCATCATCACCCAAATATACCTGTCCAAAATCACCTTGAACATAATCTAGAAAATATTTTCTATGGGGTGTAGCATGAAATGAAGCCCCAGAATCTATTACCCAGGAATCATTAACATTATCCAAACATAAGATTAAAGCATCTTGTAAAGTATTACTTGCAATATTAGCTTCCTTACTGTCATTTTCATTTTTGTCTCCTTCTTTGTTTTTCCGAGACCAACAATCTATCTTTAGATGACCAGGCTTTCCGCAGTACCAGCAATCTTTCTTTCCTCTAGATTGAGAGCGTCCTTTCTTTGACTTCCCTCGTGACTTCTCATTCCCAGGGCCTTTTCCTCTTTCCTTTGATCTTCCTTTGTTCTCCACATTCAAAACACTACCCGATGATGTTGGAGTCTCACCTGTGCTTTTCCTTCTCATTTCCTCGCTTAGGATAACACCAACAATATCATCAAATACCAAAGTATTTTTACCAGAGACAGAGTTACTTACAACCATAACCAAGCTATTCCAGCTTTCTGGCAAAGAACATAAAATCAAGAGAGCCCTAACCTCTTCTGCAAAGGTAATTTTTACCGAAGACAATTGACTGGTAATTGTATTAAATTCATTTAAGTGCTCTGCTACAGATCCTCCCTCACTCATTTTCAAATTAAACAAACGCTTCATAAGAAATACCTTATTTGAAGCTGAGGGTTTCTCATACAGCTTAGCCAATGTTGCCATCAAATCTACAGTCATTCTTTCTTCTGTTATATTGAATGCTACAGACGCCACAAGGCACAATCGAATGGATCCCAGTGCCTTTCTATCTAAAATGTCCCACTCTTCATCTGATATTGTGGTCGGTTTCTTTGCCTTTCCTTCCAATGGCTGCCACAAATCCTTTTGATACAGGTAATCCTCCATCTGCATTTTCCATAACTGATAATTCTGGCCGTTAGACTTTTCGACCTTGAATTTGGAATCCTCCATTGCTCCCACTCAAATCTGAAAGTCCTGCCAATTTACAGAAAACCTCGCTCTGATACCAATTGTTAGGGTTTCAAGCAGATCCGAAGCAAATATGAACTAACAATTATATGCAGATTTAAATACAAAAGATAAAGAAATAAAACAGGACACAGATAACACAGAGATTTAACGTGGTTCACCCAGAATGGGTTACGTCCACCATACACAGCCATCCAATCTTTCTTATTATCCAGCAAAAATAGTACATCAACCTTACAATGCCTTAAGCATCCCAGCCGCTTATAACATGCATTTTTAGGGCAACAAACAAAGTCAGCCTTTTTAGGGTTTTATTACAATGTCGGTTTTCATCAACAAAAACGGCAAATTTTTTTTTTCTCGGGGGCTGCCGCCCTTGAACCCCCGCTTTCTCGGGGGTTGCCACCCCCGAACCCTTGCCCGAGGCCCGGCTCAGCCCCGGACCCCGGTGAGGATACGTGCTGAGTGTACAGTACTTTGCTGATCAGTGGCCACATTTCAACAGATTCCATCTCTTGATCCATGCTAAGTGTATGATCCATCAAAATATAGTTTCCATGCATTTTCTATGATGTTAAGAATTGAAGCATCTAGAAATTCTAAATGTAGTGGTTGCTTATCTAGTAAAGGTGCCTCTTCCAATTTAACTCCAATCACTTGACCTTTGATCCACATATTATATGTCAAATTCACTAATAACTAGAACCCATTTTTCTAATCTTCCTATCAAATTTGCTTTGCTGAGCAAATATTTCAAGGTTTCTATTTTGGCTACAATTTTTATTAGATGAGTCAACGTGTAGTGGCACAATTTTTGGGATGCAAAATCTATAGCCAAACATGCTCGGTCAGTTGGAGTGTAGTTTATTTCATAGCCTACAAGAGTCTTATTGATATAATAAATTTCTCTTTGTTTCCCCTCATGATCTTCTTGGGCTAAGAGAGCACCAAGAGATGCTTGTGTAGCTGATATATAATTCAAAAGGTGTTTTCCTTCAATAGGAGGCATGAGAATTGGTGGATACATTAAATATTCTTTCAACATCTAGAAAAATTCTTCAAACTTGTCATCCTACTTGAAAAGTACTTTTTTTGTGCAATAGATGTGAGAAAGGATGACATCTATCTACTAGTTGTGAGATAAATCTTCAGATAGATTGCAAATTTCCTTGTAGTGATTGCAACTAACTAATATTCTTGGGAGGTGGCATCTCCATGATGGATTTGACTTTTTCATGATCTACCTATTCCATTTGTTGATGCTATGTATCCTAGGAGTTTACCAAATGTTACTCTAAATACACACTTCTTAGGATTAAAGTATATATTGAATTTCTCCATCCGATTAAAAATATTTTCTAAAATATTAATATTCTCTTCTCTAGTGTGTGATTTTCCGAAAATGTCATCAACACAATCTTCCATAAAGGTGTGCATTTTGTCATGCAAGATTATGGTCATTTCCCTCTAGTATGTAGCGCCTACATTTTTCAATCCAATTGGCGCGACGTTCCAATAGTGTGTTCCCCAAGGATAGGTAAATTGTTTTGTCTTGGTCTTTTGGGGCTATCCTTATCTGATTATAGCTAGAAAAGCCATCCATCGGAGATAACATAGCATGTCCCACAATTAGATCTATGATAATGTCTATGCTTGGCAAAGGAAAGTCATTCTTTGTACATGCTTTGTTCAGGTCTCTAAAATATGTACACACTCTAATGCTTTGGTTTGGTTTTGAAACACACCTTTATGGAAGATTGGGGTTCATTAGATCTAATGAACCCCACATCCAATAGCTTTTTCAATTCAACTTTCACTAATATCGGGGATATTGAGCATCCTAGTCATAAAATGATCTTGTTTCTCTGGTTGTGAACCAACTTTAGGATTTTGAGATATCTTTTGCTACATCACATTAGTCAATGTTTCTGTCACCACCATCTGATCTTGTGGAAATGGCGTATTGTATAATGGATTATTGACCACATCAAACATTGATTTTGGTGGAATATTCACACTTATATGTTGTCTTATGTCTTCTCATAGCACATACCACTATAATTTCTAACAATTATATGCTTTAGGTTATGCTTTGATGTATGTCTATAACCTATTCAAAGGATTCCCATTTTACACGGGTAGGGAAGATTTTGGCAAAGATTGTTACATTCAACTTTATGCCTCCTAATTGATGATGCCTGAAAGTGTGTTCAACAATTCCATTTTTTGCTCAAGCTATAATCAGTGTGAACCGTGAGCTGACATGTCTTCGATACATTTGCCAAACTCAACACCAACAAAATTTCCTCAACCATTCATGCCTTCCTGGGTACCTATGTACTGTAAAGAGTTACTACGGTTGTTTTCTTTCCAAACCTTCCAAGATTCTTGAAATATAGTTATAAGTTATTGAAAGAGTTTTGAAAACTCCATGTAAGGTTCAAAAGTTAGAAATTTGGAGCATAGAGCATGAAAGTTAGGGTTTTGAGCTTTCTTGAATAAAAGTTAACATTTGAGGCCAAAAGATGCAAAAGTTAGGATTTGAGAAGATTTTATGCAAAAGGTAAGGTTTGGGGGGAATAAATGTGAAAGTTAGGTTTTTAGAACATTGATGAGTTGAAAATGTTATGAAATACCATAAATTTTGATTGACAAAGAATTGGGCCTTAAAATTTTAACTAATTGCATATAGGGATATGATGAAAAAAACCCAAAAGTCTTTTTGCATGACGAATACCTAAGAACAATATGTTGATATTTTTCAGATATAGAGTGGCAAAAATTGAAGAATTAAAATCTCACAAATGGGAAAATGGCTTTTCACGAAACTTTGCCTAAACATCCAAAACAAGACACTAATATGCATATTAAATAGTTTCCCTCGATGCCTTATGGTTTTTGAGATTTAATTGTTTTCGCATCCAAACCAATACAAAAAGATCAATAATGTAAAAGTGTAAATTTTGGATGTTTAAAAAATGGGGCAACAACTAGCTCTAACTAGGGATGAGGACTCCAAAGGATGCATAATGAATCTAGAATCTCTTCAATGATCAATTTGTTATCCATAGGCAATAGAGTCACAAATAAGAGACAAAAGACACAACACAAGAATTATCTGGAGAAACTTGACACAAACCAAAAATGGGACCAGCAGAACAAAATTTGGACCAAAAATATGTACATGATAGGGGAAGCCTACCTCAAAACAACTCCAAATAGACAAGGAAAACCCAGTGACTAGCTGGGAAAAACAAATTCCATGATGGAATAATAGGTGACAACCTTGAGGTTCCTGCGGACTCATTCGTAAGCTTGCTTATTTAACTTTAGTCCTAATATTTCTAGCATGTGTAGCTTTCTTGGTTGAGGTGGCATATCCAAATAACCATTCTTCATTAAAGGAAATTGAATCAGGAATACACTTAAATTCTTCTTGCATGTTATAAATCACCCCTTCTTGTATGAGTTTAAGTATTGCACCTTCAATATTTCTTATATGATAACTCAATGATAAATGAATAGTACCAAACCGGTACTGAGAGGGGGGGGGGGTGAATCAGTACAGACAAAATACAGACCTAAACCAGTTCAGCAGCAATCACTCCAAATGACTGGGAAACAGTGACACCGGTTTGAAACAGAGTGCAACCGATAAAACTCAGAACAACTAAAACAATCATAAATCGGTTACTCACTGAGCTTTCTACTCAACTCAGAACTACACTACCATTTCACCCTTATGTATGAACAGGTAATCTATCATCATATCTTCACAATAGCTAGTTCAACATGTTTTATTGATAGGCATAAAACACAGAACCATCATATGCTTAACAGGTAATAACAAAGAATCACAAGATAAAAGCATCACACATTACACACATATTTTTCACTTGGAAACCCAATTGGGAAAAAACATGGTGGGGATGAATACCCACAAGCTTGTTGTTGAACTCTTTGGAAGTCTACTCTATTAGAAGCCTTGTCCGGTTAAAGACATTACAAAAGGTTCTTCTAGGAACCGATCCTGTTAGAGACCACCCAGTTAAGGGATGGCTACAATACCCGGTTAAGGGTTAAACCCTGTTAATGGTACCTTGTTAGAGGATTTCAAGAACTCAATAGCTAAAGGATTTCCAGAGCTCTCTAGCTTTCTAGATCTCGATAACTTTGAGTTACCCTATTAAGGGATTTATAGCAAGCTGGTTAAGGCTACCGTGTTAGGGGATTTTCCAACTGTTGAGGTGGTTAGAGATCAACAGGTATTACAATGATCTAGTAACAACACTCAATGCCAATGCAAATCTGATTAAGCTCCTCTTCACCTTCTGCACTTACACTCTGTAGGTATCACTTCTCTCCTCTAGTCTAGCAAGGATCTCGTATCCCTTCTCTTGGATACTCACACATAGCTTTTGCCAACAACCTCTGAAAGAATCACAACATCGACCTTATAGGACAACAGATAGGTTGGTAGCATAAACCCTAAACCCTAGACTTGTTAGGTTAAGGAATTCAAACAGTTCAATCCTGATCATTGATCATACTATATTAAATGCAGCAGATCTTGAATAAATCTCAAGACATTCTCCATCGTTCATTATCGACTGATTTCATGGCGGCTGATAATCCATCAGGCATTTTCACCGTTTACAAACTTTGCATATTCCCAAGGTAGATAGGGATAGTATTCTTCATGCAAGATCCTTCACGTGCGCAAGGCTGATGTGGCAACACAATCTGTTCTTTGTTATACTTCTTACTCATTACATAAAGATCACCGGTTGAGCCATATAGGCTTGAAGCACTTCAACCGGAAACCCTGAAGTTGAGACTACCAACTAGTAGTCATACAATGCTTCCATGTGCCAGTTCCCATAACCATATGCCGGTTCATCTTGAACAAGCACACCACTTCACTTTGGCACAAATGCCGGTTCACAGTGTTATACCGGTTCTCACATATGCCGGTTCATACCTCTTCAACATATTGACATCAATGACAACATACAATGTCATTATGTCCACATATCAGTTCACATAATGCCAACAATCTCCCCCTTTGGCATTGATGGCAATATACAAAGATATCTCTCCACTTCACATTTTCTCCCCCAATTTCTGTAGATATCTTCTCTGCTTGACATCTTCTCCCCCTTTGACAACAATGCCAAAGTGGAGGCACAAGCTTCTCGGTTCCAGTATGTTGCTCCCCTTGAGGAGTAGCATCCTTCAACACATCAATCCTGAAGAAAGATTTGACTATGCAATACATGATTGATGTGGAGAATATACCTTTAGTTCACCTCTTGAAGGGGCAGTACCCCTAATTCACCTCTTAAGTGTGTAAATGTAGTCTTTGGAAGAGGCTTGGTGAATATGTCTACTAACTGCTCCTTACTGGACACATGCTCCAATGCAATCTCTTTGTTCTGAACCTTTTCCCTTAAGAAATGATACTTAAGCTCAAAGTGCTTGGTTCTAGAATGTAAAACTGGATTCTTTGAAATATTGATAGCACTTGTGTTATCACAAAATATACTTACCGGTTCAGGTACAGGGATTTTGAAGCCTTTTAGTACATGCTTCATCCAAATTGTTTGAGTGCAGGTCATCAAAGCTGCAACATACTCCGCTTCCGCTGTAGACTGAGAGATACAACTCTGCTTTTTACTCATCCATGAGACCAGTCTACCACCAAGGAAGAATGGACCACCAGTTGTGCTCTTCCAGTCATCTACATTACCAGCCCAATCAGCATTTGTGAACACTTTCAAGTTGAAGTCCTTGCTATATAGATACCATAATCCATAGTCAACAGTTCCCTTTAGATACCTAAAAATCTGCTTGACTGCAACCAAGTGGGATTCTCTTGGACTTTTCTAGAACCTTGCAGTAATGCCAACTGCATGTGCAATATCCGGTCTGCCATGTATTACATAATGCAACTTACCAATCATTGATCAATATTCCTTCTCATCAACCAATGCAGAGTCATCCTCTTTGGATAGTTTACAATCGGTCACCATCGCTGTACCAACTGGTTTGCTATCTTCCATGCCAAAGGTCTTCAACACCTCTTTGACATATTTGGACTGAGTGATAAAGATTCCATCCTTCATGTATTGAATCTATAGTCCAATGAAGAACTTAATCTCCCCTATGAGTGACATCTCAAACTCTTCCTTCATCTCGTCAGCAAACTCATGACTCATCTTGTCATCACCACCAAAGATAATGTCATCAACAAATACATCACAGATTAGGATCTAATCTCCTTCAGACTTCAAGTAGATATTGCTATCTGCACTTGTTCTCTCAAATCCAATCTTCATAAGATGGGAATGTAGGTGCTCATACCATGCCCTAGGTGCTTGCTTTAGACCATATAAGGCTTTATGTAGCCTACATACCATGTCACTATCTTCAGATAGGGTAAACCCATCTGGTTGCTCAATATACACCTCCTCTTCAAGTACACCATTTAGGAATGTAGATTTTACATCCATTTGATATACTTTGAAGCCTTTAAAAGCTGCATATGCAAGAAGCATACAAACTCCTTCCAATCTAGCTACAGGAGCAAAGGTTTCTCCATAGTCTTCTCCTTCTTCTTGAGCATATCCTTTGCACACCAATCTGGCTTTATTCCTAATCACTATTCCATCCTCATTTAGCTTGTTTCTGAACACCCATTTGGTGCCAATGACATTTTTATGCTCTGGTCTGGGTACCAAGGACCATGTACCATTTTTCTCTATCTGGTCAAGTTCCTCTTCCATTGCCTTGATCCAGTCTTCATCTTTATGAGCCTCTTTGAATGATTTAGGCTCAAATTCAGAGATCATACATGAGTTTTCTCTGATCTTTCTTCTTGTAAGGATTCCTACATCTTTATATCCTATGATCTGCTTAGGATCATGATTCAGCTTGACATACCGAGGAATGGTCTTGACTAGTTCTTCTTGCTTTTCCTCTTCATCCTCATCTTCATCAGTATCAACATTCACCAGTTCAGGAACACTATTATTGGTACTTGGTTGACTGACAAACAGTTCCCAAAAGGTTGCAACCAGTTCATTTACAGCTTGCTCACTGTCGGTTTCCTTAGTTTTCTCAGAGGATTCATCAACTCTTACATTGATACTTTCCATAATTCTCTGAGTCTTATTGTTGTAACACTTGAGAGCTTTACTCTTGGTGGAATATCCTAGGAATATTCCCTCATCACATTTAGCTTCAAATTTGCCCTAATGTTCACTCCTCTTGATGTAACATTTGCTACCAAATACCCTAAAGTAGCTAACCACAGGTGTCTTACTGGTCCAATACTCATAAGGAGTTTTGTCCTTACCTTTCTTGATGAGTACCCGGTTCATTGTGTAGACTGCAGTGCTCAAGGGCTTCTCTCCAAAATGTGTGAGCTACCTTCCCTTGAATCAACATGGTTCTAGCTACTTCAACCACAGTCCGGTTATTCCTCTCCTCTAGGCCATTTTTCTGTGGAGTCCGGGGGGCAGACAATTGCCTCTTGATGCCAAATTCTTCACAATACTTATTGAATTCATCAGAAGTGAATTCCCCTCCTTGATCAGTTCTGAGACACTTGATCCTTTTATCGCTTTCCTTCTCCACTAATGCTTTGAAAGGTTTGAACCTCACAAAGGCTTCAGACTTGTCTTTCAAGAATGTGACCCACATCATTCTTGAGCAGTCATCAGTGAGAATCATGAAGTACCTATCACCCTTCACACTTCTAGTTTTCATAGGACCACACAAATCAGTATGCACAAGATCAAGCAAGTTGTCAGAAATGAAAGATTTACCTTTAAAGGTTGAGGAAGACATTTTCCCCAATTGACACTCTCTGCACAAGGTATTATCCAATTTTCTTAGCACCGGCAACCCTCTAACTGCCTTGATCTTACTAGCCTTCACAATGTTATCAAAGTTTACATGGCAAAGTCTCCTATGCCATATCCAACTATCATCAAACTTAGCCATAAGACATGTACTTATATTTGCATTCAGATGAAATAGGTTACCTTTGGTCTGCATGCCGGTGGCCACCAATTCACCATCTTTTACTTTGATTCTGCAAACTCCATTCTTGAATTCCAGAGTGAGGCCACTGTCATTCAGCTGGGCAACACTCAGAAGGTTGTGTCTGAGACCATCAACCCAGTACACATTGTCAACACTGCTCTTTCCATTTAGAGAGATGGACCCTCTACCTTTGACCATGCATGGTGCATCATTGCCAAAGTGAACCACACCTCCATCATACTCCTCCAAGGATAGAAACTTGCTCCGATCACAAGTCATATGGTGAGAACAACCACTGTCAATGATCCACTCATTGGAATTATCAAACTGGGAGACAAGAGCCTTCTTGTCTGACACATCTTCTTTGACAGCAACAAACACAATATCTTCATTTTCTTCATCCTCTGATTCTTCATCTGTGACACCTTCATCAACAGCCACAAAACAGTTTCTCCGGTTTCCTCCTTTGAATTTCCTGAACCTTTCTGGTTTGTTCTTGTTATCACCATTAGGATAGTTTATAGCAATATGTCCTATCCGGTTACAAGAAAATCATTTCAAAGGTAGCTTACCTTCGTATTTACCGGTTCCTTTAGGAAGCTTCCTGGCAAGGAGAGCTTCAAATGCCATCAGAATCTCCTCATCATCCATTTCTCTGCTCTGTCTAGGTTCACCACTAGTGGTAGCTTCTTTTCCTTTTTTAGATGGTATAGCAGAGGCTTTAAAAGCTAATTCAGTCTTTTGAACACTGCCATATAAACTATTTAGCTCATAGGCTGTCAACTTGGCTATGATGGAGTCCAAGGATACTTTAGTCTTGTCTATTGATCTCAGCTCCTGAATAGCAGCAACCCTTATTGCATAGACCGGCAATAGGGATCTCAGGACTTTGCTTGCCATAGTGGAATCTTCTATTTTACCACCTAAACATCTATTTTGATTTCTCCAACAACTATTTTGATTCTTATTCCATATTGCTGAATGGTCTCACCTTCAACCATCCACATATCTTCAAACTTCCCTCTCAGGCTTTCTTTCTTAGCTTGTTTTACATGTTCATCACCAACATAGATATTTTCAAGAGCATCCCATACCTCTTTGGGATTTACCTTGTCTTGAACATCAATAAACTCAATGTCAGATAGACTACTAATAAGAGCTTCCATGACTTGCCAATTTTCTTGTATCTCTCTCTTTTGGTCATCGGTGAGAGTACCGGTAGGGACAACATAGACATTCTCAACATAACTCCAGTGTTGAGCACCCATGCTTTTGATGAATATCTTCATCCTATCTTTCCATATACCGAAATTTTCCCTATTAAACTTTGGACCTTCCCTCTTCATCATGTGATTGGGATCTTTACCTCAAGCGGTTAAGCTTACAACACAGAGGACCTAGAGAGCTCTGATACCAATTGATAACTCAATGATGAACGAATAGTACCAAACCGGTACTGAGAGGCTAGTGGGGGGGCGTAAATTAGTACAGACAAAATACAGACCTAAACCGGTTCAGCAGCAATCACTCCAAATGACTAGCAAATAGTGACACCAGTTTGAAACAGAGTGCAACCGGTAAAACTCAGAACAACTAAAACAATCATAAACTGGTTACTCACTGAGCTTTCCACTCAACTCAGAACTACACTACCATTTCACCCTTATGTATGAATAGGTAATCTATCATCATATCTTCACAACAGCTAGTTCAACATGTTTTATTGATAGGCATAAAACATAGAACCATCATATTCTTAACAGGTAATAACAAAACATCACAAGATAAAAGCATCACACATATTTTTCATGTGGAAACCCAACTGGGAAAAACCACGGTGGGGATGAATACCCACAAGCTTGTTGTTGAACTCTTTGGAAGTCCACTTTGTTAGAAGCCTTTTCCAGTTAAAGACATTACAAAAGGTTCTACTAGGAACTGATCCTGTTAGAGATCACCTGGTTAAGGGATGGCTACAATACCCAGTTAAGGGTTAAACCCTGTTAAGGGTACCTTGTTAGAGGATTTCAAGAACTCAATAGCTAAAGGATTTCCAGAGGTCTCTAGCTTTCCAGATCTCAATAACTTTGAGTTACCCTGTTAAGGGATTTACAGCAAGCCGGTTAAGGCTACCCTGTTAGGGGATTTTTCAACTATTGAGGTGGTTAGAGATCAACAGGTATTACAATGATCTGGTAACATCACTCAATGCCAATGCAGATCCGCTTAAGCTCCTCTTCACCTTCTACACTTACAATCTACAGGTATCACTTCTCTCCTCTGGTCTGGCAAGGATCTTGTATCCCTTCTCTTGGATACTCACACATATCTTTTGCCAACAACCTCTGGAAGAATCACAACAGACAGGTCGGTAGCATAAACCCTAAACCCTAGACCTGTTAGGTTAAGGAATTCAAATAGTTCAATCTTGATCATTGATCATACTGTATTAAATGCAATAGATCTTGAATAAATCTCAAGACATTCTCCATCATTAGTTATCCACCGATTTCATGGCGGTTGATAATCCATCACGCATTTTCACCGTTTACAAACTTCGCACATTCCTGAGGTAGATATAGGGATAGTCTTCTTCATGCAAGGCTGACATGGCAACACGATCTGTTCTTTGTTATACTGCTTACTCATTACACAAAGATCACCAGTTGAGCCATACAGGCTTGAAGCACTTCAACCGGAAACCCTGAAGTTGAGACTACCAACCGGTAGTCATACAACACTTCCATGTGCTGGTTCCCATAACCATATGCTGGTTCATCTTGAACAAGCACACCACTTCACTTTGGCACACATGCCTATTCATAGTGTTATACCAGTTCTCACATATGCCGGTTCATACCTCTTCAACATATTGACATCAATGACAACATACAATGTCATTATGTCCACATACCAGTTCACATAATGCCAACATTATACACCTTTGACAATTTGGATTCGATATATCAAATATACAAGTAGAAGTACCAAGAGGCAAAATTTCTTCTTGTATCTCTCTTGAGTTGGAATTACTAATCCCTTTATACCTCTTTGAAAATTCATACTCTTTCACTTCCATGGACATGATTCTTGTTGCATCTTCTAAACAATTATTTTCATTTGAAAGTACATTCCGATCGAACTTGACTTGTATAAATTGACCTTCCTCCTTTGCTCCCTTTTGATTGTGCATTTTAACTTTGTCATCATAAGAACGTATAATGGCTTTGTCCTTTTGGGTAGATTCATGCTCTAATGAATCCAAATGATGAGGATATTTCTTAGAGATTGATATTAAGGAAAAGAAGGATCTTTTGAATGACCATCACTACAAAAACCTTCATCTTCACATTTTGACTGTGTGGAATAGAGTAGGGGTCCCTTCTACTTCATCTTCATATTTTTTCAGTCCCTTGTTTAGAAAAGTTTCATCAAGTCTTGATTCCTTTGAAAATTAAAATGATAGCCAAGTGTTATTGTTTGCTTCTTGTGAATGGTGAAATGTAGCATGGTCTTCAACTAGTATATGCCCCTTATGATTGAATCTTTCTTTGGATGTATGCATCTCTTCTAACAAAAATTCATGGTCATGAACAAGGAATTGAGAAAGAATTTTATTACAAATAAATTCACTATCTAATGTATCGAGACAATAATAAAAAGCAAAGCTTTTATCAAATTGAACATTCTGTTGAACCTCTTTAGATTTATCAACACTTGCATTTTTCTTGTCCAATTCTTCAAGATGGTTTTCAATAGTCTCACCTTTAAATGAAAAATTTATATCATGTCCACACATAACTTTTCTTCCATCCACATTATTGTCATCATTATTCATGAGGCAATTTTGAATGCTTTGACCCTTTTTATGTATCTTATCAAGTGAACAACCTTCTACTAACTTTGAATGTAATGCTACCCCGAATGTATTTTCCTCAAAATTGACAAGGTCATTTTTTAAAGATAATACTTGACTTTCTTTTAACATAACTGACTCAGAAATATTATTACTTGGTGATTGCATGGAAGAAAAAATGGATAAATGCATACTTTGGTTTTCATCAACATGGATATCCTCTTCAATGATCAATGATGAATGAATAGGAACGTCTTCTCCAAATAGAAAGTCATCATCTAAAGCATTGAGGAACCAACTTGGAATAAAAGTTACATTAATTTCATCTTCTAACATTCTCTCTTCACCATCACTTTGAAGTTGGGGCTCCATACAAGTTTTGAAAACATTTGATACTTCTTCTTTAAGCTCTTTGTTTTTAGGTTGATGGAATACTTCTTCTTTGCTATAACAATATTCATAATGCTCATGGCATGTCCACGGGGGCTTTGCTTAGTGAACCTAGGTTATATCAACTACATTCATGGAATACTAGATAATCCCCCTATTTTCAAAAACTATTGCCCTAAACTCCTTTTTTTCCACCCCCTCCCAATACACGACCTAAATTAAAAGTCCCCCTATTTGCACAAAATATTGCACTTTTCATAGCTCATATTAAAAACCCCCTATTTTCACCAATGGGAAATATATTGCACCCTCATTTTTAGGATATTGGACCCCCCAATATGAATGCACGTGATATGATATTGCCTATTTAGTGAATCCCTAGTGGGCATGTCCCAATATAATCTTCATTCTCTATATTTATTACTTATTTTTTATCTTTCTCTTAACATGCATCCTTATGAACAAATATAACTTCATCTTCTTTGGCACATGCATTTTGTGATGAACCTTTTCAAAACCTCAATTGGAATATTTCCCATCGAAAACATGCTCATCGCCAAGAAAACAATTATTTTCCTCATATTTTTGTTCAATATTTTGCAATTCTTGAAACAAACAAGGATGCACTTTGATAGAAGCAAGTTTCTTATTGTCATGAAAGCTTTTAAAAATTTAACTCGTTTAGTATCATCAAGATCTTGATTTCTTTAAGAAATAATTAAAAGAGAACGATCCTTTTCTTCATCATTATTATTTTCTACCATTGGTTCACATGAATAATCATGAGCAAGAAACAAGTTTACCCTTCCTTCTTTCTCTTCAATTATTTGTAAAGATTGGAGTAGAGAAGGATGAATTTTATCTGGACAAGGTAACTTTTGACCATATAAACTCTTCAAGAAGCTGACTTGTTTAGGATCACCAAGGGTCTAATTTTGTTGAGCAATAGGTACAAGAGAAGGATCACTTTTCTCTTCATCATGAAGAAAACATAGCTCCTTTCCATCCTTTTCTTCAATGCTTTGCAACACTTGACGTAAGGAAGGGTGAATCTTGTCAAAAGTAAATTAGATTCCACCATAGAATCTCTTCAATAATTTGACTTGTATGGGCTCATCAATAACTTACTTCTTTTGAAATGGAAAGTCTTCATCGCCACTTTCACTATCAATTTCCAATTTTCCTTTGTATCAAACCCATTATTTTGAATTTGATCTTTCAGATAGAGTCCCCAACCTTCATTATAAAGAAGGCACCTTTAGCTTTTTGCGGATAAGACACACTAATGTTTCGTATCTCCAACAAAGTCGCCAAAAATATGTTGGTAACCAAATTTGTCACTACGATTGTTTCTCTAAAATTGGGCATGTTCTCTCAAAGGGAAATGACAAATGCTTCAATAGTTGGAGAGATTGCAGTGAAACCACAATCTTCCTCTGTGCTTGAGAGGGGAAACTCCCTCGTTGGATGTGTTTTTTTTTTGGTTTTTTTCGTGTACTTTTAACCTGAAAGTATAAAAAGGAGAAAACATAAAACTAAAGAGATATAAAAGATAGAAACCCCAACGATAGACATGCTGACATCAACTGAGATTTCCCAACTAGTAACAAATTACAAGAGGAGTTTATAACATAATATGTTTAGGTATGAGATGAGATAAAGAAGAATGACAAATCTCAACATACGAAGATATAGGACACTCCAACACATTCAAACTGAGATAACAAAGGTTGATTGTGTATCATCACATCAATTGCACAAATCACATATGCATAAAAAGACTACTAACTTAAAATACAAAAAATTGATAACAAACTACTTTAAAGCATAGAAGTTATTCATGCTTTTACAACCAACTCTAAATTTTACAAAATAGAAGTCAAAGTCCCAACTAAAACTCAAAATTGACCAAAATTGCAATATTTACAAAATATTTAGATAAATATATAAATTATAACTTTATCCAACTTGCACAAGAGAAGCAAAGCATGAAGAGTCAACTTTGAAGTTCACATTTAGGCACTTATGATGACATCTCTTGTTGATGCTCCTTCACTTGCAGATGGTAGTTATTGTTGAGAATGATTCCCTTTACATGCTCAAAACAATTTGATGGATTTATTCCTGAGAATGATCACACTTCCCATTTTCTATATACCTGACAATCAACCAATTACATTTTATTAAAAAAAATTGAAGTCTTTTTGGCATGTCCATCTAGTGCGAGCTCATGATCATCAGTACGTGTGGTGTGATAAAAACAAATCATGCGCCTTTATCTACTAACCAGTACTCAAATGAATCTTACAATTTTAGGACAATTTTGAGAGTTGGCTTTAAAAGTTGCCTTGCCACATCCATTTAGTGCACATTCTATAATTAATTCATTCCATTATGCTTTGATGGATGTCGATTCGCTATTCCAAAGATCTTGTTTTGGCATAAGTGGAATGGATGCTAGCAAAGTTGTGGAATTTCGCTTTGAACCTGTGAATTGCATTTACTTGAAACCTTGTAAAACTTATGAATAACTCTGTTTTATGCACATCCTGCAATCATTGCATTCATGAGATTCCATCTCTTTGAAGCATTGTGGTAAACAAATCAACCACAAACTATGCAAGTAACAAAGGTTGTGGATTTAGCCTTCACATGCACCAATTGTATTTGCTTGAATGTTTATTCATCCCTTTTCGCTGAATCCATCATCTGCAAATTTTACAACCGTTTGGATGACCACTTTGTTTGCATATTGAACTTTGCACAATTCATCAATGCCCACTTTTTGTGTGCATACCTTGCATTGATTAGGGTATTTAATCAAACAACTCAACACCTTTGTCAATGCTTCCACATTCTCTTCTCTATGCATGGAAGCTTCTAAAGTCATTTCTCTAAATTCATGTTTTGTATATGTTGTCCTATGTCTACACATGGCACTTTCTAACAAAAATTTGCTTTATGTTATGATTTGATGGATGTCCATAATCCATTCAAAGGCTTCCCAATTTACACAGGCAGGGAAGATGTCGGCAAAGATTGTTAGATTTAGGTTTATGCATACTAATTGATGTTCAACAAATCCATTTTGTACTCAACCTATAATCAGGGCAAACCATGAGATGAGATCACTTTGAGAAATTTGCCAAACTCAACACCAATGAAATTTCCTCAACCATTCATGCGTTCTTGGGTGCCTATGTACTGTAAAGAGTTACCATGGCTCTTTTCTTTCCAAACCTTCAATGATTCTTGAAAAATGGTTATGAGTTCTTGAAATAGTTTTGAAAACTCCATGTAAGGTTCAAAAGTTAGAAATTTGGAGCACACAGGGTGAAAGTTAGAGTTTTCAACTTTCAAGCATGAAAGTTAGGATTTTGGGCTTTTTTATGCCGAAGTTAAGATTTGAGGTTAAAATATGTCAAAATTAAGATTTAGGAAGATTTCGGGAAAAAGTTACGGTTTTGGGGAATAAATGTGAAACTTAGGATTTTGGAACATAGATGAGTTGCAAAAGTTTCGAACTGCCATAACTTTTAATTAACAAATAATTTGGCCTTGAAATTTAAACTACGGACATGTAGGGATACAATGAATGAAACCCAAAAGTGTTTTTGCATGATGAATACCCAAGAACAATATTTTTACATTTTTTATATAAAGGATGGCAAAAATCGAAGAATTAAAATCTCACAAATAGGTAAATGAATTTTCATGAAACTTTTCCATATTATCGACAACAAGACCACTAATATGCATAAATAGTTTTCCGTGACGCCTTATGGTTTTTGAGATTTTAATTCTTTTTGCATCTAGGCCAATACGAAAAAGGTCAATAATGAAAAATTAACCACACCCAATTTTTTATTTTAGTAGTGAGGGGTATCTTAGACTGGATATTTCATCACCCCACATAGGTACTTTGAATTGGGATGCGTTGGGGATATCATCTCTCCCAGTGTACTCTCAAGCGGGTTTTTCAAGACACTATATAAATATACTGGTCAGGCGGCTAGAGTGTTGAGTGAATTCAATGTATGTGAGGGCCTTCCCTGCACTGATAAGATCAACTAAATTCTTAAGTGGCTTGCTCTGAGAACCCATCATTAGATCGGGACCACTCAAAACTTACAATAAAAACCAACTTAGTAGAAACAAATCCCACATTTAGTGATTTTGGGAGTGCAGATCGTACCCCATAGATACCCCTCATGTACCTTGCATTATGAGACAAAAATACCTCGGTGATAAGATCTTTGGATCTTTGAGGTAAGAGAGACTAACATGCCTGAGAAGTGTGTGTCGTGGAGTGGAACCAGCTACCAGACTCTTTACTTTTTTGTCTTGTTTCAATATTTTGTTGCAGGGGCCTCATTGAATGATGTCCACTTTCTAGCCTAAGATTTTCTTTAGTGTTTCTATGTGTATCATTGTTCTAGACCAGTATTGAGTTAGTATTTGGGCTATTTTAGGCCCTACCTTGCGTATCTCTGAATTCTCAGAGTTGGTCAGAACATAGTTCAGTCAGCTATACCTGTCTTCAAACAACTGTTCTCGGATTTGAAAAACAACAGACTTGTCCTACAAAAAAAATTACTAGAAACAAAGTTTATCTTGAAACATCAGACTGTCCTACAAACTCAAAAATTTTACATACTTGTGACCATAGGTAGTCCTTGCATAGTCCTCATTTATGTTATTATTATCATCCTCATATATGTCCTTAGAAGTTGCATAAGTCCTTGCATAGTCCTCATTTACATCCTTATTATCATCCTCATATATGTCCTTAGAAGTTGCATAAGTCCTGGCATAGTCCTCATTTAGGTCCTTTTTATCATCCTCATATATGTCCTTATTTTCATCCTCATTTACGTCATTTATCCTTGCATAATGTTTATAATTTGTGCCTATTAGACCTCATATACGTCTGTCCTAGTTCATCATCATTTGCATAATCATCCTAGAAAGTCATAGCATGTGCCTTAATGGGTCTCCCAGGTGATGGTTTGCTCCCCTTTGAGAAACCTAATCTAGTGTCAAATGGCGGTCAATGAGAAATTATTGATGGTTTAGGTAACTTGGCTTGGAAATTAAAGAGAAGAGCACCTCAGTACCTAGGAGTCGAGTACAAGCTAGATATAGAGTACAAAATTGCCCATAGGATTGATAGAGAAATTGCTGCAGAACTTCTGAGAGAAGAACTTGAAAAACTTGCATTGCAAAAATCTTGAAATACTCAACAAGTCTCATGTCCAAATCCCCAATAGAGAGTCTGGTCTAGTGTTTCATATTTCGTATTTAGGTCTAGAGTCTTGTATTATTGTCATCTTGCATTAGATTCTAAAGCATCCTCATCTATTATAAGAATGAATCACATCTATCTACTTATCTTCGGATGATACCTTTGAATGCCCCTCCCATTCATGGGAATCGGTCTCACTATTTTCTTGTAATTCTAGAATTTTTTGATACAAATTATGTGTAGCGTCCTCAACATCTTCTTTGTATCCAAATCCTTTTGTCTCAGTAGGGGCTTGTGAAGCAGGTTGTATAGGTTCCACAATTGCTTCTTCTCTTAGTCCAATGGGACCATGGCCATTGTATCCCATCTTTTGCATTATAGTGAACCCTTTGCCATATTGCTCAAGAGGTAATTGTATACCTAATTCTGATGTGTCTACTTTATCTTCTTCTTCCTCTTTGCAAAGCCATTCTTTAATGCCTTTTTCATCAGTCTCATCTGATAATTTCCCTCATCTAATAAAAGTGTCTCTCGAATATCTCTTAGAATATTAAGATTTTTGTTTTACCAACACTGGTTTGCCATAAGATTTATGTGAAGGTGGAAGTTAGGTAAGCATAAGGTTCTCTCAATAGAATAGTCCCCCATACCTTGATATTTGATTTCAAGCTTTGTTTTAGCTACTTTAGAAGTTGATGGTATTGAACTTGGATCAACATGTGAGATAGGAGGTGAGGTTGGGCAATTGTTTTGGACTATTACATCTAGCTTTGGTTTGATAGTATTGCAATATTGGAAAGGATTGGGATTTCCTTGAATTGTGATTTCTTGGCCATTATAATGAAATTTCAAGCATTGATGGTATGTAGATGGGACTTCTTACATTGCATGTATCCAGGGTCATCCAAGGAGCACGTTATAAGATATATTAAGGTTGAGCACTTGGAAAACCACATCTTTCTCCACTGGTCCCACTCTAATAAGCAAGTCAACAAATCCTTTTTACTCTCTATCTTCCTCATCATAGGCTTTGATTGTGATCTTTTTCTTTGGATCTATGGTGTTCTCTGAAAAAACCCAATGCAAGGACTAACTTAAAAGAAAATATATTCAAACCAACCCCTCCATCTATTAGGACATGTTTAATTTATTTGATGTTAATGCATAAGAATGCCTATATAAAGAGGCATGTTATGGGGTTGAGTTATGGAAAGATCATCATGTTCGATGAAAGATAGGAAATATGGAGTTGTTAAGTGTCCCATCATGGACTAAAACTATGGGGGATCAAGATCTGGGGATACATTGGTCTCTTGTAGAGCTTTCTCCAAAATTTATTTATGTGTAATTGACAAGAGTAAAAGCTCTAGGATAGAAATATGGGCAATTTTTTTCTTAAGATGATCAAGGATATTATATTGGTTAGTCATAGATGATGTCTTAGGTTGTGCTCCTTGAAGGGTGAATTTTCCATGACATGTTGTCACATTGCAATCAGATTTGTTGTTAATAGTAATTATCCTTATGCTTGAAATCATCAATCTAATATGCTTAATCGGGGAATAAGGACGATCACAAATCCTTCACTAATTAAACAAAATCAAACATAAACCAATCGAATAAATGTAAATATGAAAGAATTAAATAATTAAATAATTGATAAACCCCCTCAATCACATTGTGGCTTCCATTGTTATTCTCCAAATTGCTGGTGTAGGTGGCTCTTAGGTATTGCACTAAAATTCTTGCATAGATTGGCAATTGTTTTGAAGAGTGTGATCTAGCTTGAATTGAGAAAATGACACTGTTTATATAGATTTTCAACATAGATGGGGTGAGAAAATGAACTCAAGTGCTGATTGATAGTCAACTGAAATTGATTGATCAGTGAACTCATCTTGATTGATTTTTTAACTCAATAGATTGGTCTATTAACATAATTGATTAGAGAGTGAACTCAATTGATTAACTAGTAGACATAATAGACTATCTAGTTGACTAAATTGATGGATTAGAAGATTGAATTGATTGATTAGTCAGAAAAAAGTTGATTTGGAGTGAAAAGGGTGATTAAAGAGTTGACCAAGTTAACTAATTAGTCAACTGATTTGATCAATTTATTCTGATTTCAACACGTGTTGTAGGATTTTGAAATTGAATTTGATTTTAATTTTCAATATGGATTTCAATTTGGTCTTTTGAATGCTGAAATGCACATGAAATTAACTAAAATTCAGATTTGGTGAAATGTGAATTTGATGATCTAGAACTAGATGAAATTAATTGAAATCCACATTTGGAGAATAAGTTAATTAATTTAAATAACTTAAATGAAATTATTTAAACTTTAGAAATGTGATTAATTAAATAATAAAGATTATTTAATTAAGGAATAAATTATAATTAATTAAATAAATATATTTAATTAAGGAATAAATTATAATTAATTAAATAAATATATTTAATTAATATTTAAGAAAGGGGTTAATGATGAATTGATTAATTAAGGAATAGAAATTGAATAATTAGAAATGTTGAATGTGATGATTGAGTCAGTTGAGAATAATTAATTAGCTTAATTAAATAATTTAAAAATAATATAATTGATAAGACGAATAATTAGTTCATGATGAAAAATACATTTTTCAGTATCTACATTTTCCCATCTTTGACACAATGTTGAGACGATGTTGTTTCAAAGAAAACAAAAAAATTTCACCCCCATATGCCCCGGTGACACTTTATAGTGTAAATATGCCCCCTCGGAAAAAGTGGTCAAAAAATTATGAAATTGAGACCATATTTTTGATACCATGGTAGTGAGTAACTGTGTGAAGTTTCGTGTGAATTAGAGTTCGTTTGACTATGCTACAAGTGCATTGAATTTCAGGGGGATCGTGACTATTGGAGAGGTAAAAACCCTAATTTTGGCTATAAATAGTCAATTAACCTTTTTAATTAGCTCATTTGATTTGTGGAGCTCTTCATGATTTTAGTGCTTTCTGGTGAATTTGGAGCATGACGGCGGGTCACAGAGTGAGATTGCACTTGTTTGATCAAGTGCATGCATATCAGAGACCACTTGACACTGGAGGATTGGTAAGTTTTCCGAAAACTTTGCTCATTTTTGCTTGTTTTTCCAAAAAAAATCACCTTATGGTCAGAGAATTTTTTTTTGTTCAATGCACAGTTGCCTTTTGATCTGTTCACAATTGTTGTTATTTGTGTGCAATTGATTTTATTAATTCACAATTGATGAAATGATGTGCAATAGAGTTTATTAATGTGCAATTGATATTATTAATTCACAATTTCTTTTAGTAGTGTGCAAATGAATTTAATGATGCACATTTGCCTTTAATGTTGTGCATTTGCTTTAACTAATTCACACTTGACTGTCTCCATTTATATATGATTCACACTTGTTGTTTTTGTGATTTTTCCAAAATTTATGAGTTGTTGTTTGTCATGTGAATATAGTATCTGATATTTTTATATGTTTCATATTGTAGGAACATTACCTTGTCCTAGTTGGTAGACATACGGGGCCATATGGTCTCGAGCATCGCTATGAGCTTATCAATGAGGAGACTGCCTTGATGAAACATTTAGGTTTATATCACATATTGTACTTTCCAAAGGTTATGGCCAATAGGGCCATGATTACTGCATTGGTTGATCGATGGCATTTCAAGACTTGTTTTTTCACTTACCTACTAGTCAGGCATCCGTTGCATTAGAGGATGTGTGGTGCATTCTACATATACCCATTCATGGTGCCCAAGTGACTTTCTATTGTGATGATGGTGTTTCTGGACTGTGTGATTAGTTCGAGTGTTTAGAGGAGGATTTATCCATACGAGGTCGATATGAGATCTTGTGGAATGATCTAGATCACAATGACTTTACTGTCATTTTATGCTCTATTGTTGTTGGCTTACTGATTCCTGATCGACGGATACATGGTTTCCCTATCAGATGGGGTAGAGTCATCCAAGAGTGTTGGAAATTGACACTCATCTAGTGATTTTAGGTGACATCCGGTAGTTGCATATTGGTCTAGGGTTGTCATTGATGGAAACTCTTCATAACTCTTCATGGTGATTTGATCCAGCAATTGTGATTCATCTTATTTGAAAGTTGGTGTTAATCAGTAAAACAAGGTATTTTAGTAACATCCAGAATGATTTCTGATGATTGCAGTGTTTTTGGTGATTTTTTTTGTGATCTCAGTGATAGGGAAGACCCTTAGGAAGTGTGTGATTATAATCTTTTGGTCAGGTGCTAAGTTTTGTTCAAGATTGAAGCTGACTTTGAGCTACATGTTACATCTCTTGAAGCTGACATGAAGGAGATTGCTTTTGTGTTATGACTGGATATATAAGATTGATTTTTTGGTGTTTTCGAGATATGGTGATCCATTTTGGTGCGATTGAGTGCAGTTTCATCTACACATTTTTATTTTAGACCAACTAGTAGCTGACTGAGACAAAAATAGAGTATTTGGCATAATAGATATAGTTAGTGATTTTGACCTTAACCGGAACCCATTTTTGCAAAGTCAGATGTTGTTTAAGAGTTAATTTCATTGTATTTACTCATTGTAATCAAATTGTAACTTAGTGAGACTTTCCTATAGGTTGTAGCCCTCCAGGCAACTTTATTTGAGCAGTGAGCTCTAGGCAATGAGCTTGAATGCAAATGAATTCCCTATCTATGTAAAAATTATGTACTCCTGGCCATCGTATATGAATATTGTGGGTTCTGTATACACCTAAAAATGGTCTGAAGTTAATTAATTAAATAAGCAATTATTTAATTAATCCTCCTCCCCAATTTAATTAAATTCACTAAGCAATTTGATTAAATTTCCCCATTCATCTACTTATTAATAAATCTAAGGATTTATTAAATAGGATCATTTCATCCCTTTAATTAATTTATTCAAATTAATTAATTCCTCATTCAAAATCATTTCTTCTAAATCCCCTAATTAATTAAAACAAATCAATCATGAGTTGTTGAGATTAATTATCCTTTTCCTATTACTTAAATTTCTAAATTCAAATTCTCCTAACTTCTACCACTCCTAAACCTAACCATTCCTAAACCTACCCCCATGTCCCCTTTCATCCAACATCTTCTAGAACCTTTGTGACACTTGTCACTAACTGTTCCCTTTAATCCAACCCCCTTTGCCAACCTCCTCCAATTTAACCATTGATATCTTCAGATCAATCTTGACCGTTGATTCTTGCCACATCACCCCTAGCCTTGGAAAATCCTATAAATAGACCTCATTTTGGAGAAATATTGTCCTAATTCATATCATTTTGATTGATCATTTGCATTGTTACTATAGGCATCTAGCTTATAGCTTATCAATCTTTAGCAATGTTATCATGCTCAATTTTAGCTTGATTGCATCTTAATTCTAGCTCATTTTCTAGATTCATATAGCTTAATCATACTATTCTTGTTAGATCATGCATTTTCACCATTCAAATCCTCCATCTAAGTGTAGTCAAGTCATTGGAATTTGCGTAGCAAGATCTGAGAGCATTTTTCATACTCGCATTTACTAGGAGGCAATAAGTCGATTAGCTATGGTCTTGTCTTTCTTTGATTTAAATATTCTAACCATGCTTGTAATGATTTATTGAGTGCATTGTGGTTGTAGGTACAGGTACACTTCACAGAGCATGACATTTTGGTGCCCACCATGGGGCAGGAATCATTATTTTTGGCCTCTTAATCTTTAGCAAACTTCATCTCTACCGGATCAAAATCAGAATGTCGTATGAGCTGATTTTTCAATTTGTACGAACTACCTTTTAGCCTCGGATGACACTTCATCTTGACTCGTATTAGGTATAATTCTGACTCGTACGAGCTTTTACATTGAAAATTCTTTATTCGTTCTAGCTCATTCCTATGTCGTACGAGTTGATTTTCACTGTCGTATAAGAGCTAATTTTGTTTCGTACGAATTTCTGGCTTCAAAATCTTATGTCGTATGAGTTCATTTCCTAATAAATCTTGTCGTATGAGTTGATTTTCACTGTCATACTAGAGGTAATTCTATTTCGTATGAATTTCTGGCTTCAAAATCTTATGTCGTACGAGTCTGATTTTATTCTTGTGTGAAATCTAAATCTGTGTCATACTAACTGATAAAGCATGTCGTACGAGTCTCTGGTTCTATGATTTTTTTGAAAAAATGCAAATTAGAATTTTCAAGTTTGTCTATATGTTGGTAATTTGCATTTTTGAAGGCCTTCTGGTCATTTTTAGCCCTTGAAAGTGCCGAGAGATCCTATCGTAGGCCATAGGCATGCTCTTTCAATTTATCATCTAGAACTCTTGGAGACCTTTCCAATGAGTTAAACGATTCATAATTTTGAGTCCCGAGCATAAAGTTATGCCTATTTGAAGTTAGGTTAAAATTTCACATAGTTTTTTCTGAAAATTTCATAGTTCGGATCACTAATGCTAATCTTGTTATGTCTATAAGATGTTTGTAGCCTAACTCTTTTATGCCGGATGATTTACGAAGATACGTTTGTCAAAGAAAAATTCAAAACATAATCATGACTACTAATGGATCTATTTTGTAGGTTGCCTAAGGATTCAGCAAAAAAAAAAAAATTGTGTATTCTTTAAGATTTTAAGGCACATTTCAATTTGGGCTTAAGAAATGAACTATCATGTCTTATGTGCTTGTGATGATAGGTGAGTATGCTCTCACCTTTCTTAGGTGATCAGAAAGCTAGACTCATCTTTTTGCTTTCATTAGTGCATCTCTTTAGCAGGCCTACCCTCCCGAGGAGTTATTAACTCTTAGCCCTTAAGGCCGGTGAGAGGGGAATGACCTAAGTGGGAATGGCTAATGCCAAGTAATCCAACCCACTATAAAATAAATGTGTTTTTGATGAAAATCAAAGCAATGACAGTGCTCGAGAATAGCTCTCCTCCATACCTTTGGGTATATCAAACCTTGGTTTTCAAGGCTGGGAGACCTCTTAATTGAGTTTATACCCCGACGCGCCGAACGGATCCCTTACTAGTGCCGGTTAAAATAGAAGCTACCTGATTCACCTCTGAAAGGGTGATAATATTTGTGCAAGAGAGATAGTAACTCTCCCAAGACACTTGCCATATTGTGCCCCCATTAGCATTTGGAGTCGGATAATATAGCGTTGAGAATCCATTGCGTGAGACTCAGCGACCGTATTCTTATTAGCTATTGGGTGTGTACCTAAGTCAGCAAGCAAAGGTTTTCATTCTCAGCCAACTTCCTTAGGGTTTATCTTGATTGAGAGTCATGTATCACATCATGTGTTTGCTATGTATTCATCCCTAAATTGAAAAATTAGACACTTAAAACTAGAAAACCAAAGTAAAACATCAAAATTTAGTGATCTTTTGTCGTACGAGTCAAGGTTCTATGTCGTATGAAACACTTCTTTTCACATGAAGTCACTAGTTTGTCACTCTATTTTGTATCTCTTGTCGTTCTATACTGCATAATCTGTCGTACGAAACTCTGCATCTGTCAGTCCAGGACTATGTCTTACATACCTATTTCAGATTTATCATTTCTGCCTGATCAATTTGCAGTAAGCATAAACACATGTTATCTATCAATCCATGCTTAGATTGTTTGCTTGGTTTGCTTGGTCAAGTATCATCTGTCAAAATCAAACTATAGAAAATATACACCTCAATATTTTCAAGTGCTTACCCCCAACAAGTTCAAAATCTAAACATCTCAAAGTGCATTATCACCCTCTTTGATAAACTGATCACTCAAACATAGTTTCTCATCAGGATCAATCATCCTTTATCACAAAACTGAAACATTTGGTCAGGATAACCTTGTTCCACATCGTAGGATATATCATTCCTACTGGACTTGGTTCTTATCAAATCATCACCATTGCACTCTTAAACTGAAGATCAAAAAACTTGCAAACTTTAAACACTTGAATTCTCTTTTAGTGTCATATCACTCTATTGCCTTGAAATTGACTATTGATCACTTACTCAAAACAACCTTTTGGACAATTGAATCCTAAGCAGAATAACACACGTGTATGCCCATTTTAATTAGAGCGCAGAGACATAAGATCGCCGAAACATTTAAAATAGCTGAAAATCATATCAACATGGAATACTAAAGAAAAATACAAGTAACAAGCCAACATATCAGAGCAATCAAACAAGTTCAAAATCAAAATCCAACTATGTTAAAATCTCACAAGGATTCAAATACATCTCAAAAGAAAGGTGGCTCTTTTATGCACCTCTTAAAAAGATCCCTAAAGGATTTGGCTAAAGAAGATCAAAATTGTGTACCTATGTCTAACAATGATCCATCCATCCATAAGAAAATTAAAGCTCCAAAGGCATCTATTCCTACACCTCTTGAAAGCTTGCAAGAACCTTCCATAACATCCTTGCCAAATACTGCATCCAAAGTTGAAGTTTCCCAAGCGATATCCAAAATTGCCATCGAACCTATTTCAGAGGATCCTATTCAAAGCTCATCTCCTTCATATCCAAGCATTGATTCATTGCAAAATCCTTATAGCGCTTCCTTGCAAATTGAAGTCCTCATTCATAGAACTCTTGTTAAACGTGTGCTAATAGATGGGGGAGCTAGCTTGAACATTTTCCCTATGAATCTTGTCCGTGCTCTAGGCTATTCAAAAGATGCAGTTGATCCCCAGAAAAAGATAAAAATCAAAGCACATAATGAAGAAGAACATTCATCTAAAGGAATGGTGATATTACCCATCATAGTGAGACCTTTGTAGAAGGACACAACATGCCAAGTTCTAGATGTGGACCTACCATACAATATACTCCTGGGAGGACCATGGGTACAGGATATACAAGCTATTACATCAACATGTGATCAGTGCTTAAAATTTCCATACAATGGACAGGAAATCACAATATCAATAGACTCAAATCCATTGCAGTGTTGTAATAATATGAAATCAGCTCAAGAGATCATAATCTCACATAACAGAGAGGCAGCACCTTCAAGCACACAATCCAAAGAGCAATCATTTGCATCAATTTTGTCAAACATGGAAGAACAAATGCAGCTAAAAGATCAAGGAGCTAGAGAATATTTGCTATCATAGAAAAACAAGCAAGAGCAACTTCAAATTGAGAGGGATGAAGAAGCTGATATAGTAGTCGATGTAGTTCACGCGTATGCAGGACAAACGTTAGGAACTAGCCTACTTGAATCAGAATCACATGCGACTGACGTGGACTTAACCTAGGACAATCAGGATTTTCTTATACAAGGTCATTCTAATGAGAGTATTGATCTAGACACGGAAATACATACTAAAAGCTCTGAAAGCTCTATCATGACCCCCAATATCTTTGAAACTATTCAACCTAAAGATCCTTTATCCTTAAGCTATCCTAAACCTATGGACTGGAAAAATGAAAGACATACTGCTATTGATACCTTACCTAATGACCATGCCATATCCTTATATCTTAATGAAATCAAACCCACAATAACTTTCACTAGGGATTCCGCTAACGTATCTTCAAGTCAAATGGATGTCAAATCTCCTAGTCGCAAAATTAAAAATCAAGAAAATAATATCAGGTCTAATGTTGAAAACCATTTATTGGCAACATTAGACCAAGAAAAAGTAAAAATAAAGGATGCATCTAACGGTGAAAACCTCCTTGAGGCGCCAGAAGATGGGAGATTTGACACCTTACCAGAATGTTATCAAGAGAAGTTATCTATCATAATAGCACTCGTAAATGCAACTATCATTGGCACAACTAATCTACATCCAACAATCTCTCTATCAGAACTAGCAAGACAAAAATACTTGAAACCATTCAAAAGATGGCAAGTCAATTTTACCTGTTCATATATAGATGTTCGAGGGTTCAATCCATATCTTACAATACAACACCCGAATATTAGTCCAGGAGCAGACATCAATAAACGAACACAACATAAATCAGGAGCAGGCATTCTATTTATCAAAATGGTTATAGAATGGAATATAACACAACTTCAGGTCTTTGGAGACTCTCAGCTTGTCATTAATCAAATCAATGAGGACTATCAAACAAAAGATGAAAAACTCATGCCTTACAAAAAGATGGTTGATGATTTCAAGAAGTACTTTGTAGAAATCATTTTTGAGTAGATTCCAAGAAATGAAAACAAAGCAGCAGACGCCATGGCTACACTTGCTTCTCTATTGCAGACATGGGAAAATCAACAACGTTATGAATTCCTAGTTGAAGAGTTGTTTCATCCTGCCTTTAATTGTCCTAATTCTCAAACCATTTGTCAACTTATTGGACACGATTCCTCCCACTATGGCCAAACTTACACATACTTGAAAGATAATATCTTACCTCCTAACTTATCGAAAAACCAAAAGGGAAACTTTATTCGCCAATCCTCCCATTATAATCTCGTCGTGGATACCTTGTATAAATGAGGTCTAGATGGTACTCTCTTAAGATGTCTCAAACAAGAAGAATCTGAGAAGGCCTTACATGAAGTCCATAATGGCATTTGTGGCACTCATTCAAGTGGTCTTACCCTTTTGAAAAAACTCATACGCTTGGGCTATTATTGACCGACTATGGAACGAGATTCTTTTAAGATAGCAAGAACATGCAAACAATGTCAAATCCATGGGAACTTGATTCATGCACCAGCACAAGAACTACATGCTTTAGCAACATCTTGGCCTTTTTGTCAATGGGGACTTGATCTAGTAGGAAAGATAAATCCTTCCTCATCTAATGGACACAAATTAATTCTTGTAGCTACAAAATATTTTACAAAATGGATTGAAGTTGTACCTCTCATAAATATCATAGGAAAACAAATTGTTGTATTTATCTTGAACTATATCATCTGTCGCTATGGAATACCAATGACCATTATCACTGATAATGGGTGACCATTCAAGAATGAAGATGTACAAGAGCTATGTGAGAATTTCAAATCCAACACAGATTCTCCACACCATATTATCCACACGGAAATTGGTAGGTAGAAGCATCTAACAAAACTATTCTAAAAATCCTCAAAAAGATAGTGAATGATGTTAGGAAAGATTAGCATATCCAACTAAACCCTGCTCTATGGGCTTACCGCACCAGTATCTGCACACCAATAGGTGCCATACCTTTCTCTCTTGTATATGGATCAGAATCCATATTGCTAATTGAAATAGAGATACCCTCTCTATGTGTATCACTAAAAGGTCTCATCCTAGATGAAGAACAAAGAGTATCTAGACTACAAGAGTTAGAACTAATTCATGAATGAAGACAAAATTCCTTGGATCATCTAAAGGTATATCAACAAAAAATGTGTTGGAGATATAATCATAAGGTTAAACCATGAATCTTTCAAGTGGGAGAACTAGTGCTAAAGGAAAATCCATGCAACCAGGCAGATTGAGAAAAGAAAGGAAAATTTGAACCAAACTGGTTAGGTCCATTTGTGGTCACAATAGTATTTGGATTAGGAGCATATTAGCTATCAACACAGGATGGAGATCAGCTCGAGGAACCTATCAATAGCATGCGCCTGAAAAAGTTCTATGTTTGAAAAATCAGGATAAATAAAAAACAGTGAAAAATCAGAAAAAAAATCAAAAAACACTGAAAAATTAGAAAAAATAAAAAATAGTGAAAAATCAAAAAAATAAAAAAAGTGAAAAATTAGAAAAAATCAAAAACAGTAAAAAAGCATAAAATCCAAAAAAATCAATTATCAGAAAAAGTGCAATAAAAGCAAATGGTGAAAACCTGGCAAACAGGCGCTATCTGTCGGCTAGCTCTTCCATCTATTAGTTCATGCATTTATCTGCATGCATTCATTCTTCCATCAGCGCTATACATGACCATCATAAGCCTTTATACATACGCGGACATCCCAGGTGGCTTCTTGCCATGGTTTGGATCATTGGATATATCATAACAACTTTGTTTCTAGGCTTGGGCCAAAATCCTACACCTAGCCAGGGGCAAAACTTTTGATCAATTTTGAGCTTAACCAAACAAGTAGAACAATAGTTAGACAACTCTTATTAAGTGAAAATTGAGACACATCCAATATTGAACGTAAGATCAAAATATCAACTGTTAAACTATCACAAAATCAATCAAAGCATATCACACACTTTTCAGTGGATAATATCTTTTTGGATAATGATTGTAACATAATTGTTCAAATTTTCTATATTGCTTTTGGCTATCATGGTTTCTAAGTGACTCCAGGATGTCATTGACTAGAGGAACAAGGAAGAAACATGATATTTTTCTTGTCTGCTGTCTGAAAATTAATCATTAATATGTGCAAATTTGTCTCAGGACATGATCATTGGAGTATCATTGAAGACATTTCTGATTTGCGTATTGAAATGATTAATATTGTCTGTTTTATGCAAACAACACTCAGGTTATCTCGGTTCAATTATACCTCGATGCTTGTGTTAACTTTCTACATCAAAAACCAGGAAAGTAATGCTCAGGTCATCATGGTTTAATTATACCATTGATGTTTGCACTCACTTCCCACATTTCAAAAGCTCAATGATGACAAAAATGCAAAAATAATCCAATGACTGGTTTGGTCATAGCTTTGCATTCCGTTGCATTTTCATTTGCATTTTAGCTTGCATTTCATTCTTGCATGGGATCCTACAAGCTCCTTTTATCCAAGGCTAAATATATCACAGGAATCATCAAAGTATCATCACAAGTGTATACGCAATCAGAATGACGACTCATCTCTCTCATAACATTATTGACCTATGTCAAATCTTATGCTATCTTCCTCAACAGAACCAACAATCAGCATATCCAAATATTTCTGTAATTTGATATCAACAAACTGTCAGTTCTTTATCTATCAACCTTATAAAATCAAATCAATCAATCAAACCTAAATCACGTCTTATATAGGATGTATCCTTCTCGAAACTAGACAATCTGATTCTGATTCATGTCTTATACAGGATGTATCCTTCCTGAAACCAGATGTTTTGATCATGTCTTATACAGGATGAATCCTTCTGGAAACCAAACGCTTTGATCATCATTGTCTTATATAGGATGAATCCTTCCTAAAACCAGACCAAATCTAATCAATCAAGATTTTTCAATCTTACCAACCTAAGCAATCAAGCTAATCGAAGACCTCGCACTTTAACCAAACCACAATTGCAGAAATCAAATCAAATCTATCGGGATATCAATCTCGCAAAAACTCCAAAGATTAATTATCTCAATTGATCTCCCGAGGGGGCATCATCATACCGTGATTTAGCAATCAAGAGCTGGGGCATCCTATCAAATCAATATCAGCATCAAAATGAGATTATTCTTTGAATCAACGTGTCATCACACCTCGCTTCAAAGAGGGGAAAAATGTATACACCTAAAAATGGTCCGAAGTTAATTAATTAAATAAGCAATTATTTAACTAATCCTCCTCCCCAATTTAATTAAATTCACTAAGCAATTTGATTAAATTTCCCCTTTCATCTACTTATTAATAAATCCAAGGATTTATTAAATAGGTTCATTTCATCCCTTTAATTAATTAATTCCTCATTCAAAATCATTTCTTCTAAATCCCCTAATTAATTAAAACAAATCAATCATGAGTTGTTGAGATTAATTATCCTTTTCCTATTATTTGAATCTTTAAATTCAAATTCTCCTAACTTCTACCACTCCTAAACCTAACCATTCCTAAACCTAACCATTCCTAAACCTACCCCCATGTCCCCTTTCATCCAACATCTTATAGAACCTTTGTGACACTTGTCACTAAGTGTTCCCTTTAATCCAACCCCCTTTGCCAACCTCCTCCAATTTAACCATTGATATCTTCAGATCAATCTTGACTGTTGATTCTTGCCACATCACCCCTAGCCTTGGAAAATCCTATAAATAGACCTCATTTTTTAGCAGTATTGGTCCCAATTCATATCATTTTGATTCATCATTTGCATTGTTACTATAGGCATCTAGTTTATAGCTTAGCAGTCTTTAGCAATGTTATCATGCTCAATTTTAGCTTAGTTGCATCTTAATTCTAGCTCATTTTCTAGATTCATATAGCTTAATCATGCCTTTTCACCATTCAAATCCTCCATCTAAGTGTAGTCAAGTCACTGGAATTTGCATAGCAAGATCTAAGAGTATTTTTCATACTTGCATTTACTAGGAGGCAATAAGTCGATTAGCTATGGTTTTGTCTTTCTTTGATTTAAATATTCTAACCATGCTTGTAATGATTTATTGAGTGCATTGTGATTGTAGGTACAGGTACACTTCACAGAGCACGACAGGTTCCAGCCCCACCGTGGATTTTTGTCTTTCCAAGTTTCCATGTTAAAATCTCGGTGTTGTAGATTTGTGTATTATTTGTTTCATGTTTATGTTATTTTCTATTATGCATTGTTAACAAGTGGATAAAGAAAAAGTTTGTGGTTTTAACTTCTAGTAGATTACCGATTCACCCCCCCCTCTCAGTGATCTCTAATTCTAACAATTGATATCAAATCCTAGTTCCTCTGAGGAAGCTCTAGGAGATTGATTCAATGGATTCTGGTTTTTAGAGACAACTCAATATGGCACTTGAGGATCTTGATGCAGCTAGAAGTGAGACATGTACCTTAAAGAAGAACCTGAATGTTGTTGATGAATTCATTAGTGAGATGAAGGATCAAGCAAGTATCTGTAGAAAAGAGGAAGGAATTAATGGACAATTTGAAGGAGAAAGTTTTAGGATAACCGGTGAACAACTGAGAGGGGGGGTGAATTAGTTGTTAACAGATTATAACTTTTAATCCACAATACAACCTTAAACCAGAGCACATAAACATTCAAATACTAGAAAAGAAGAAATAGATGCCAGTAGACATAGATACTAGTAAGCAATGCAACTCAAAAATTAAACAGATAATCAATGCAAAGAAACCATACCACATAACACCATGATTTGTATGTGGAAAACCCAAAAAGGGAAAAACCATGGTGGGAAGCCTACCCACACTCAGATGATACTTCTGCAAAAAGTATGTGATACAATGAGGGGCCTGCACTTGTAGGAAAGCACACTACCTAGAGCGTACTGCTCATTACAAAAGAGTCTTAGTGACTACAAAGAGGTTGCAACCATCTCAAGGTAAATGGACAAAAATTCAATAGAGTGAACTGCCAGAAATAGAATCTACCATGCCTGATTACAGTCTTGGTTAATCTATGTGTCGAAGGACTAAATCCTCTTCTAAATCCAATTCAATCACCAATGATCGACCAACTCCTCTGCCTGAATGATATTACAATATTTACACATTACATTCCTTGACCATGACCTTTCCAATAACCATGATACCCTACAAAGAGTTTCTACCTCTTATTTATACAAACCCTAAGGTCTAAAACAATTAGGTCGGCCACCTAAAAGATATTACAATGAGATCATTACATAATTCCATATTATAATGATATGCCATGTCGGCTTAAGGCCAAAACAATAATAAAAAATCCATAAATCATCTCGAAACATCCTGGTAACGTGTAGAGTACATGTTAGCATGATATCAATCCATAACCTAGATAGGTACTCGACCTATTCTGGGTTTACCCCACCAAAGCAATGTCTTCAAGCAGTTGAAGCACGATCAAAGAACATCTTCAACATCTTGAAATCCATGTAGAAGTTGAACCAATACCACTTATGCATCCTGTCATGATTCCTAAATGAAATCTCTATCGGTAAAGCCTTGAACCAACACATGAAATCAACACATTTCACTAATCCAAAAATCTCTGAAGTGTCCAACAGATAGTCTCCTCTATCGGTAACACTAGGTCTTCTACCGATAACCAAAACTTGTCTGTCGGTAACCAACCGTAATAGCTAGTGTTTACATCAATGACAAAACAACATTGCAACACATAATCATTTCATCCATAATGCCAACAATCTCCCCCTTTGGCATTGATGGCAACACTAGATGTGAAAAAACATCTAAGTACCAAGAAGTGCCAAACAAGTCTCCCCCTGTGGAAGACAACCAACAATCTCATGAATAACTCTCCCCTAGTGAATGATATCTCTATAAGGTTCTAAATGACTTTTTTTACATCACTATCACTCCCCCTTTGACATAAATGCCAAAAATTTGACAAAAATATCAAAGAAATAATGTAAACCTCTGAATCTCAATACTGACTACTCCCCCTGAGTAGTATCACCACTCATTAGTGCTGGAATGAATAATGTTCCTGATAATGCATTCCAAACTGATGACAAACTTCAATAATCAAGTCTGTACCGGAGGGGTAGAAACCCCTAGCCTGTCTCTCAAATACTCAAATGATTCCTTAGACAGTGGTTTAGTGAATATATCTGCAATCTGTTCTTTAGTGTTCACATAAACCAATTTGACTTCCTTTGCTTCTACCTTGTCCTTTAGAAAGTTATACTTTATTGAAATATGCTTAGTCTTAGAGTGAAATACTGGATTTTTAGACATGTCAATAGCTGCAGAGTTATCACAATAGATAACTACCAGATCACTACAATTATCCCTGATATCCTTCAACATTTTCTTCATCCACAAGACTTGAGTACAATTAGTTGTTGTTGCAACATACTCAACTTTTGCAGTAGATAAAGAAATGCATGACTATTTTTTGCTGATCCATGAAACTAGTTTCTTTCCAAGAAAGAAAGCTCCACCAGAAGTGCTTTTCCTGTCATCAATATCTCCTGCCCAATCTAAGTTAGTATATGCACATAAAGTGAAATCATCATTTTAAGAATACCATAAACCATATTTTGTTGCTCCTTGCAAATACCATAATATTCTCTTTACTGCACATTCATGATTTTCTTTAGGATTACTTTGGTACCTTGAAACAATAATTACTGCATTCATAATATTAGGTCTAGTTTGAGTTAGATATAACAAACCACCAATCATAGACTTATACCTTATCGGATTTACCGGTGTAGAAGTATCCTTGATAGATAATTTATAACTTGTCACCATAGGAGTACTTACCGGTTTGGAATTATCCATACCAAAATTCTTCAACAATTCTCTTAGATACTTAGTTTGACAGATAAAAATGCCTTTGTCAGTTTGAGTAATTTGCAAACCTAAGAAAAATTTCATCTCACCAATCATGGACATTTCAAATTTATTCTTCATGTTGTTAGCAAATTCCATGCACAATTTATCTTCTCCTCCAAAAATGATATCATCAAAAAATACTTCAATGATCAGAATATCATTGTCAATGATCTTATAATATAAATTACTATCAACATTACCTTTAGTAAAACCAAGCTTCAAAAGATATTTATCCAACCTTGCATACCAAGCTCTAGGAGCATGTTTTAAAACATATAAAGCTTTATTCAATCTACAAACCATATCTTTATCATCTGTCAGTGAAAATCCATTAGGTTGCTCAATGTATACTTCTTCCTCAAGCTCACCATTCAAAAATGCACATTTAACATCCATTTGATAAACCTTATAGTTCTTATAAGCTGCATAGGTAAGAAATAGTCTAACAGCTTCAATTCTAGCTATAGGTGCAAATCTCTCACCATAATAAATTCCTTCCATTTGAGAATATCCTTTAAAAACCAATCTAGCCTTGTTCCTTACAACTTGACCATCCTCATTCAGTTTAATCCTAAAAACCCATTTAGTTCCAATAACATTCTTATTTTTAGGTCGGGGAACTAAAGACCAAGTCTCATTTTTCTCTATCTGATCTAATTCATCTTCCATAGCCTTTAACCAATGTTTATCCTTACAAGCTTCAATAACAGTTGTCAGTTCAACTTGAGAAATAAGACATACTTTTTCATTTGCCAGTTTCCTTTTAGTCATAACTCCCTTGTTCCTATCTCCAATAATTTGATCTTCAGAATGATTTAATCTTACATACCTTGGTGTCTTTTGAACTTCAGGTTCACTGCTCTGATCATCAGTCAATTAAATTTTCTGATTGTGTCGGTGTACTTATCTCAGCTTCCTATACCGATTAAGGCATTGTTGGTTTAGTTATGATCATTTCCACTACCAGTTCCCTGTCATATCATATAGAATGATTTATGTAATGTTCATCCACTTCCACATTAGCACTCTCAACAATTTTTTGTAATCTTTTGTTATAAAATCTATATGCTTTTCTCTAAATTGAGTAACCAAGAAATATCCCTTCATCACATCTAGGATCAAACTTTCCAATTGAATCATCTCTTTTGATATAGCATTTACTTCCAAAAATTTTGAAATACTTAATAGTAGGTGTATGTCCAAACCATAGTTCATAAGGGGTCTTACCGGTTTCACCTTTGATGTGAACTCTGTTGAATGTGTAGAGTGTTGTACTCACTACTTCTCTCCAGTAGATATGAGGCAATTTGGCTTCCATCATCATATATCTAGCTGCATCCAAAATGGTTCTGTTGTTTCTTTCCACTACTCCATTTTTCTGAGGAGTCTTAGGTGCAGATAGTTGTCTCCTGATTCTATTTGTCTCAAAATAACTATTAAATTCATGAGAAGTGAACTCACCGCCATGATATGATCTTAGACATTTGATTTTCAATCCAGTTTCTGTTTCAACCTTCACTTTAAAGATCTTGAATTTCTCAAAAGCTTCAGACTTCTCCCTTAGAAAAGTCACCCACATCATTCTAGAATAGTCATCAATAATCAAAATGAAATAGCTGTCACCTTGAAAGTCCTTGCTAGACCACATAAGTCAGTGTGAATCAAATCAAGTACATCATTAGATTTATCATGTATGATCTTAAAAGAACTTCTAACTTGCTTACCCAATTGACATCCCTTACATACCAGATTATGAGGCTTCATAATCTTAGGTATATCTCTAATTGCCTTAGTTGAACTGATCTTAACAATACAATCAAAATTAACATGACATAACCTCTTATGCCATAGCCAACTCTCATCAATATGAGAAATCAAGCATGTCTTATTACCAGTGTTCAAGTAGAAGATATTACTTCCTGTCTTAATGCCGGTTGCAATTTCCAAACCAGTCTTGTGAATGATTTTGCACTTTCTATCTTTAAACTAAAGTTGAAAACCCTTATCAACCAATTGACCAACACTCAAAAGATTATGCTTTAAACCTTCTACATAATAGACATTATCAGTTTTATGCTTGCAATCCAAAGAAATAATACCTCTACCTTTGATCATACATGCCTTGTCATCTCCAAATCAGACTTGACTACCATTGTATTCTTGCAGGGATAGAAATTTCCCTTTATCTCCAGTCATATGATGTGAAAATCCACTATCAATTACCCATTCATCCTTATCTTCAACTTTTTCTGCCAGGGCCTTTTCTTCATTCTTGATATCCAGTTTTGATTCATCTTCCTTCAAAGCATAGAACACCCATTCTTTTCCATTGCCAGATCCACTAGCAAAGTCTTCTACTGGTTCATCTCAAGAGTCATCAGTTACTCCTTCCTCGTCTTCTATGTAGCATCATTTACTTTTCTTGAATCTATATCAGTTATGGCTAGGCTTAAAATATTTCTTAACTCTTTCTTCAAACCTTGCCTTCCTTTCAAGACATCTAGATGAAAAAGGACCAATCTTATTACATGCAAAACATTTAAAAGGTGCTTTACCTTCATACTTACTTCCATTCGGTCCTTTAGGTACTCTTCTAGCAAATAAGGCTTCAAGTAGCTCAAGTTCTTCATCTTCTTTCCTCATGTCTTCCGATTCTTTTGCATAAAGGAATTTCCAATCACTTTTTTTGGTAGATGATGATGATGATGATGCATGAAAAATAGGTTCAGACTTTATAGCTCCAGAAGATCCAAATTATTCAAGCTCAAAAGAAGACAATTTCCCAATCAGAATGTCTCTGTTAACTGAAGTGTTTGCCATTGTTCTTAACTCATTAATTGTAACTGCCTTCATCTTGTAAGCCAGTGGAAGGGCTCTCAAGACTTTGGAAACTATTTCATCCTCACTTAGAAAACCTCCACAACATTGAATTCCCATAACAATATCATTTATTCTTTCCATAAACACAGTAATTCTCTCATTATCTTCCATTTTCAAGTTTTCATATCTTACTCGATAACCATAAAGTTTAGCAATTTTGACAGTAGGGTCACCTTCAATCAGAGTTTGCAATTTGTCCCACATAACCTTAGTTGATGATTTATCAATCAATCCCTTGATCGGCTGATCAGTAAGTGCACATAAGAGGGATTCTCTAGCTCTGCAATCATTTTCAATATTCTTATTCAAGTCTATAGGAGCAGGATTGCCAGATGTCGGATCATAAGGTGTGTATCCTTTCTCAGTGATCTCCCAAATATCCTTGCAAAGACATCTAAGATGAGTCCATTCAAATTTTCTATATCCCATAATTTATTCCATCAAGCTTAGGGATTTCTCTTTTGAAAATAGTTGCCGGTGGATTAGAAGTGTTAGTTTCCATAGGATCTACCTCAAGTGGTTAAGGTTCTGCAAAAGAGGACCAAGGCTCTGATACCAATTGTTAGGATAACCAATGAACAACTGAGAGGGGGGGGGGTGAATTAGTTGCTAACAAATTAGAACTTTTAATCCATAATACAACCTTAAACCGAAGTACATAAACATTCAAATACCGGTAAAGCAGAAACAAATGCCGATAGGCACAAATATCGGTAAGCAATAAAACTCAACAATTAAACATATAATCAATGAAAAGAAACCATACCACATAATGATAAAATCAAGAACCAGTCTGAGGCTCATATGGGTTTTGATAGGTGGGTGTATGAAAGAATCAGTAAACTGGAAAAAATTGAGAAGCAGCAAGAAAAGAAGGGAAATAAAGATGAAAGTAATCAGGAGCAGTGGAAAAAGGTTATGGAGGAAAAAGTGGAGAAGTTGGAAGCTCAGATTAGTAAGCTGGAGGAAGGAAAGACAACCATGAAGAACTTCTTGGTTATGATTCCGGATATCCTTACCTCTGTGACCGGGAATATGGAGGAAATTGCTAAGTACCTTAATGGCTCTAGCACTTCCAAACCTGTTGTGGACCTAGAAGTTGATGAGGATGCTATTGAGGCAGGGAACGTGGAAAGTGCTCCTGGTGGTGCAGCCAAAAGGACTAGGGTGAGTATGAAAAAAGCTGCATTGGCCTCTTCCAAGGAAATCCTAATGCTCAGGGATAATATCAAAGATTTGCAAGTGATTAGTAGAAAATTGGCTAATGCCCTTAAAAACATTAAGTAATTTGTCTTTTTTCTGTTTTGGTTGGATGTTGCTAGTTTTGTTGGGATTTTATGCTGGCTATTGCCCAGAACTGTGCTAGTTTTTTTGCAGAATGTCTTTTCTTATTTCTTAATGCTCTTATCTTTTAAGGATGTCTTGTAAAGGGTTTCAGGATCCCTTCAAAACATGTTTTTCCCATAATCAAAAACCATACCACATAACACCATGATTTTTAGGTGGAAAACCCGGAAAGGGAAAAACCATGGTGGGAAGCCTACCCACAGTAAGATGATACTTTTGTAGAAAGTATGTGATACAATGAGGGGCCTATACTTGCAGGAAGGCACACTGTATTGGCATTTTGATGATGTTTAGTTGTGATTGTCATTGATGGGAACACACTTATTTGTTGTATGAGTTATTCTCAACTGATAGTATGTGATGTATTGTTCAAACTGGTATTATATGCCATTGAATGCATAGTCTTTGTTTGTTGAAGACTATCAGTGTTTGCAAAAGAAGCTTACCGGTCAAAGCATGACCGAGGACCTCAAGAGGTATGAGGACCTCAAGCAGCATGAGGACCCCAAGCGGAAACCAATCTTTTTAAGATCGAAACATTATGTTCCAATTTACTAGTCTTTGTTTGTAAACCGGTAATCGGTAATGCTGTGTTTTGTTAACCGACAAACTTGTAAAGTGTGATGGGTTATCATCCACCAACACAGATGCGGTGATTCCATGTCGTGTTACAAATTATGTCTAGATGCACTATACCTAGGAAATTGTAGTCTAATCTCATTGGACTAACATGAAATCAGATTCCTATATGAGGACATCATGTCTAGGGTTTTGTATGCATGTGTGTGAAGTGTTGTAGAGAAGATTAGGTCTTTGTGAAAAAGATATCTTATGATAGAGATTGAATAGAAGACTAAAGTAATGTTGTGATGCATTAACAGAGAGAAATCAAGGATCTAACCAAGCATTTTGTGCTACTTTTTAGATCACTTACTTGTTGATTACTAATCTCTTCAACAAGTCAGAAACCCTTAACTAGGTAGGCTTAGTTAAACCTATTCAAAATCCTCTAACAAGGTGGTTCACAGTTGTGGATCTGAAATCCTTTAACAGGGTAGTCTTTAATAGAACTTATCTCCTAACAGAGCTCTGGATTCCTAACAGGATCTGTTCTGATGAAGAATATTGTAAGGCCTTAACCGGTCTAACCTTAACCGATCTGGTTGCTATTCTGCAGATAGTAGACTTGTGAGTTTTACTCACCATGGTTTTTCCCATTTGGGTTTCCACATCAAAATATCTTGTGTTATGGTGATTGTGTTATTATGGGTGAATGCTTTATTTTCTATTTGGCTTGTTTGTGTATTAACTGGTTTACTGTTTAAAGGGCTATACCGGTCTGCAGTAAAATTGCTTAAGTGTTTGGTAAAGTTTTTGGGTATACTAGTTCACCTCCCTCTCTTAGTATTCATCAATTGGTATTAGAGCCAACCTTTCTTTAAGTCTAACCACTTGAAAGGAGATATGGGGGAATATAGCATGAGGGAACTCACTCACCATCTGGATGAATCTGAGAGAGCCTATGATGAACTTAAGGTCAAGTATAAAGCTTCTTTAGCCAAAAGAAGAGAACTTGCTGAGCAAATGCTGGAAATTACTGAAAACAACTCTTCTGATGAAGCAGACATTGATGCCCTAGAAGAAGAAGTGGAGTAACTGAATGAGTTCAAAACTAACCTGAGGAGTGAGCTGGAAGGATTGACCATTAGGATGAGTCAGGAACTGGAAAACCGAAGAAAAGCCAAGGATCTAGTGAAGGACAAGGAGCATGAGATCTCTAAGTTGAAACAAGAAATTGGTACATTACCGCTTATCTGCAAGAAGGTAAGGAAGAGAAAGAAGAAATGCAAGTAGAACTCAATGCAACCATTTCTTAGAATGGAACCCTAATGAAGACCAATGAAGCTCTTTTCAAAGAACTTGCTGAGATGAAGGAGATACTTGCAAAGTTCAACTAGAGTGCTACAAAGTTGGACCAAAAGCTAGAATCAATGAAGCCATCAAAGGATACCTCTAGACTTGGTTTCTCTGCATATGAGGAAGGTGAACCCGCTGGAACCAAGACTGATGCACTAAAGGAGCAACTAGTACTTGAGAAAAGTAGCAAAAGCAAAGGTAAGTCAAATTTGAAACCTGTATGCTTTAACTGTCATAAGGAAGGACATCCTGCCAATGTATTTAGGAGAAAGGCTTATAATAATTTCCCTTACATGCAAAACAATGTGTATGATCACAAGGCTAGAACTGGTAGATTTAATGGTCATTGTTATGCATGCCACAAGTTTGGGCATAGATCTTTTGAGTGCAGATCGGTTATGAACAACTTTGGAGGTTATTCATCGAGATCAAAAGGAGTTGTCCAAGAACCTCTTATGAACCGGAAGCCAAACCGGTATAGAACCTATAACCATTGGTCAAATGGTTATAGAGCGACAAACGGTTGGAGAGAAACCTATGTGATCTGTCGTGATAGCGGTCACATTGTTGCAACATGTAGGAGAAAGAATGGAAATGTGAACACTGGACCATGGAGAGCACCTGGTATGGTATGCTATCATTGTAACAAACTGGGACATATTCCTAGATCATGCAGACTGAGACAAAATCCATCAGGAGACAAACCGATCGACCTAGAAGGTAAAGGAAAGGTCGATGTTGAAATCATCCAGGCCGATATGGATAAAATTTGGAAAAAGAAATCCGAAGAGAAGCCACAAGATGTACCAATTTCTGCACCCAGTGTGGAGACCCCTAAATCGGCAAATTGAGCTTCGAAAAGCTTAAGGGGGGAACATATCGGTAACAATGTTTTGAACCCGCAGAGTATATCGATAAAGTGCTTTTATCGGTATTAGTTACCTGTCAACTAACAAAAGAAATGAAGTGGTAAAAGGTAAAATTAGGATTTGTACCCTAAAGGTGATGCATTTATTATGGTAGGTAGGAGCATATATAAAGGTGATTCTTGTAGTCATTTTTACCTACCTATTTTCAAAGAAGCATTTTTCTAACTTGAGCAGAGCAACAAAGAGATCAACCTTGCATTTGAACAAATCCAGAAAGAAATCTTGTGCAAGACCCAACAATTATTTCAAGTTATCCAGAGTGGAGGTCAGAGTGGTAAAGAAAGCTTTTGAAGAAGTGTGTTGTGTTCGACATTGGCGAACCCTAGTTCGGAGTAAAAAGGTATTTTTTGTCAAATCACTCATCATTCAGAATTATTTAGACATGGCTTCTACATCCAAAGTCTCTTCTAGTTCTTCCGCACCTGAGGAGTCATCTAAATCTCTTAGGAAGAAGTTGAAATACAATGCCCTATCTCAAATTCCCATCGGATTCATTGTCAAAGGGAATGTATCTGGTTACATTGATTGCAAATTGTAAGACCTAGGGTCTCTAGTGATTCACTCCTAGTTGATTTTTTTCTGTGGAAAAGATAAGAAGATTAAACTAGAGTACAACGTGATCGAGAAGAAGAAATTCCACAATGCAGTATATTTTCTCATGGAATTCATAGAAGATCATATAAGAATTATTCTTAGTAGGGTTCATGGTGACAAGATTTATCTTGAGTGAACCCATGATATCACACCAGAGGCAATCCATGTCGTGACTAGTTTCTGCAATGTTGGAGAAGTCCCCGATCTTTGTAACATCACAAAAGCCAAAGTTATAGAGCTCACTAGTTTTGTGAGCGATAAGCGGGCAATGACTGTCAACACCATAAGAGATAAATTGGTGAAGTATGCGTGCATCATGATCGGGTATAAAGTATTCTATGCTAGTAGAATGAACTCTGTTCCTATAGCTATGGTGCATGTTGCTTATCAGATGATCAAGGATGATGTAGAATATGACTTGTGTACCTGTATGCAAAAACAACTCATGGAGAATTTGAAATCCATCAAAGAGGACAAGACACTTGTTGCGTGAATATTTTGTCACCAACGTACCAATGGAAATATATATAATTCACACAAAGCTATGTTGAGAAATTAATCTCTCCTCTCATCAAGGGGAGGTTCCCTTTTATATTTCTTCTCTAATTAATAAGAAATCAAAATCTGTGGGTTGGTATTGGGCATATAACTCTCTTTTTTCAAAGTCTATGTATTCTCCCTCTACCTTGTTACAATTTCTCTATCGTTTTAGATACTTAAATAAAAGAACAATGAATCTAACAACCTATGCTAAAACTTACAATCAAGTAGCACAAAAGTCTCTCTTGAATGTAATACTAACTCAAACTGATTATTACAAAAAGTTAGAAATTTAACTCGCAGCTCAAAATCTTCGAGTATGTATTCCTAATTCTTAAAACTAAAAGTAACTGCAGCAATACAAAGCCTACCACTAATTACTTAATTTATTAGAAGATTTACCAACTATTTTGTTAGCTCAAAGTCTACTCAACACATTTGGAAATCTCTTTCAATAACATAGACAAATTTGCCAACAAGATTCTAATATATATAAGAACGATTGTGAGAACTAAACATAGGAGTAATTCCAATCACAACCACAATCTTCTACTCACTCAAAGTTGAGGTCTATTGGATTGCTTTCTTATATTACTGTGAATCCAATTTTACATCCAAAAAGCTCAAAGTCTTATTTGGCACAAAATTTCAGTAGAGTTTTGCGAAGCATATATCAAGATAAATATTTACAAATGAGGTTCTCCTTAAATAGGAAAAGAATGGAGAAAATGTGGGCACAGTTGACTAATTCAACTGCATAGACCCACCTTACTATAACTACAACATAAGGAAAATGTGTAGCTGCAAGAAAACTAACAACATCTAATGATGAAACTACATAAAAAGAAAAAGCTAAAGAGGATGCTTTATTCATCTTTCTCCTCCTCGTTCAATTTATGGAACTCTTCGAACTTAGTCAGGATGGCTTTCATGTCTGCTTCATCTAGCATTGGGGTAGAACTTGTGATCACGCGAACTTTGGAAATGGCATCTTCAATCTTTACCTGTTTCTTTTTTACATCCTTAAGCATGGATGGAAGGACTTCAAAACTGACCTGAATCTCCAGTAACTTATCAAATGTGTCAAGTGAGAAATCTTGTCCCATGCAGTGATCCATTAGAGAAAGGAATTCCTGTGTGATAGCTTCACCAATAACGAGATTCTGATTGCCATCATATAAATAACAGGGAAGATCAGCAACTTTGGCAAAAATGAGATCAATCTCATCATCACCTTCCTTCTTCTCTCGGTCCAGCTCCACAATCATTAACTTTATTGTCTCTTTCTTATGAGATAATAATGACAAAATCTGGATATACTTTTCCCTTGTGGGAATTACCTTATTTTCAACAAGGACATCTATTATGAAGTCCTCCATTTTTCTCCAAAAGGTAGTACTTTTCTCAACTTCCTCAATATCCTATGATAATGAAGTTTTGAGTCCTTGCATCTGACTCTAGATTACTTCAAAATCCACTAATAGTCTAATTTTCCAACTTAGAAGATGAGAGCCTTCTGATCTTAGCCGTGAAATCCACTCATCCATCACTCGACCTTTAGCCCCTACTTGTTCAATCTTCTTTAGAGCTTCGGTGTCCATTGAGGATCCTATGGGCTCAATTTCTTGAGAAGATTGTGTGACCTTCAGAAGGACATTGGTCAGTTGTTCACACTTATGTTTCAATTCATGCTTCTCATCCCTTTCCTGATCAAATCTCCTTAACAAAGAGTCAAAAGTTGTTTGGGAATCCATTTTAACACTCTAATGTGTTTCCACCCCGAGCTCTATGGTTTGCATGGTATAATCCTCACGTCATATGTTGCCTTTATCTTTATTTTATGATGACACCATGACCTCAACATACTTTCTCTTAGAAGTTGGGTCTACTAGCACGCAAGCTACCATCTTTGGATTCTTTGTTCCCTTAGGTTTCAGAGGAACCAACTGCTCAAAATCAAACTCATATGGAGAAATTACCTATTTTTTCCTCATAGGGGCGACTACTTCCATCCAAGGTGGTAATTCTAGATTGGATGATGGAGTAGTAGTTCTTTATTGATCTTCAGTTATGATTTCGGGAGCAGGCTTACTAGAACTCAGGGTTGTTATGAGTGTTGTTGATGGCATCAATGTTGAAGTATCTTGTGGGACACCTGTCGATGTTGCTACAATTGTTGCTGCTAACATCTCTTTAGTTAAAGATGGAAGAATTTAAGGTGTTGTGGATGCAACCTCAATACTTACCAATGGTGGAATTTTTGTTGTGATTGTAGTAACAGGTAAGTTTACTGTAGATTATTCTTCAAATGCCCCTTCCAAGGCTTCATTAAAATCTAGCATCATAGATTCAATGGTGGATGAAGGAAAATCATCCAAATTGGAGAAATTGGTTAGTGTGAAAAACTGTTGAACAGCCTCTGATTGCTCCATGCCCATACTTAGATCCCCATCTTGAAAATCCTCATCCTCTTGATCAGAGTCAGAATCAATAGAGTGGATGATCACCTCAGAATTAGTCGGTACCTGTGAAGTGATTTGGGCATCAACTCCACCTAGATGTGATGTTTCTTCAATTTGTGCTTTCTCTTGTTGAGGAATTTCACCCTCTTCAATCCCCTTGTCTTTTTCAATTTCAATGGCAGGCGGTTGTTTTGGCTCATTTGTGACTGTCCCTTGCACTGATGATGATGACTCACCCTTCTTGAACCCTTTAATTGTAAATTTAATTTTGGTCCCTTTCCCCTTAGATTGTACTACGGGGGTTAAGGATAGTGCTTGTGGATCTGCCCTACTCTTTGTTCTTTTCTCAGCTGTAGCCATCTTGCCAAATGGGCCATCACTATTACCATCATCCCCAGAACTAGCAGGCAGCTATTTCATCCTAAGATTCTTCTTTATCAACCAAGCATTGGTGTTTTCCAGGATGGGATCAATCCTTTGAGTGATGAATTTTCTTTCCTTCTTTAACCACTGCATTGGAGGGAGCGGAGAATAGACAATCTTCTTCTCATAATAGACATGGTCTATTATGTCATCCATATCTTCCGTGGTCATTGGGATCTTTGCTAAGTCCAAATTTTCAATTTGTTCAAGGGTAAGTCAACTAAAATCCATCTTTCTTATATCTTCCTCATTCTGACAATCCATTGATACATCTTCAAACTTGTAGACATGGGTATAATTCCTCTTGCGTTTGTTCTTTATGCCACAAAAGTCAAAGTTGTTTTGTGCCTTGAATGTTCTCATAGTATTCCATTGCATTTGTTCCTCCATGTTCTTGTCTTTAGGGTTGGTTAGGACTGAGTACCTATCGATTGACTCTAGGAACTTCAACCCAGTCTTATGTGCTTGTGATTTCTTTTCATGCACATAAATTAGTTGTCTACACAACTCCATGAGAATGATTTTATTAGAAGGAAACCTTGGTAGAATAAAAGGCTCACCTAAGAAACACCCAATCCGGATGTAAGTGAATGTAGGGAATTGAAGGAAAACACATCCGAAGTGAGATACCCTATTATAAGCAGCCTCTGATAATATCTACTTCTGCAGACTATTATCAAACATGCACTTCCATAAAGCAAAGAAGGAATAATTAACTCTTCTGAATTGGCTACCTTGATTCTTGATGGTAAGTTGATCATAATACTGCCAAACAGGCACCAATCTCCTATCACCCTTAGTAGATAAATCTGGATATTGCCTCATAGAAGTAGCTACATAAACCAGGCATGAGGTCATGCAAAATTTTAGTGTTACTTTGACCTCCTTCAGTTGAGCACAGAGCGCATCACTGATCTATTCACCCCAATCAATTCTTGTAGCTCCTTTCCTAATTATATTCATGTAGTAACACATCCAGGTTTGAAAGTAATGAGAGTCTTTTAGCCCCTTCACTCTTGACAACATGGTGACCATATCATTGTATTGCTCATTGAAGTCACTCATGTGGAAGGACTTGGGCCATCGTGAGGTAGTAGAAAGTTTGGCAGCAAAGAGGTACACAATATTGACCACTTTCTTGCATTTAACTTCATTTTTCTCATAGTACTCTTGAGCACTCTCTTGAGAAATGTCAGCTACCTCTTCAACTGGTGAGCCTTTCAAAACACTATTGAAAAATACACTATTCAGATTCATGATGACATTTTCATCTACATCCTTCACCTATCTTGTATTTGGATCAAAGTGATCCACTACTGCAAGTACAAATTTTGTATAATGAGCTGCAACTAGGAAAGATGCATATTTATGCAACTCAGATTTAATCAGATTGGTTAGGCGAGCTGGAGCTTTCTCAACTCGGTCAATAAATTCCTGCATACTGACATGTCCAATCTCAATATCTTTGATCTCCTTGATATTCCAGTCCACTGAACTCTCTGGGTACATATTCAAGTACTTATCATACTTGTAGTTCATCTTTTTCATTGATGTTTTACCCGAAAAAGATTCCAACTAACTCATGGAATGCTCAGATTTATCTTGAGGGAGCTTTGACATCCTAATGACTGCATTCAACACTAAGCATTAGCTCTTTTGATAGTTATCATCATCATCAAAATTAATTTTTCTCAATTGGATCAAAAAATCGGACTCAGAACAGGCTTAGGAGTAAAACTGTGAAAAACAATAGGTCGGGGGAAAAAGTACAACATGCTCTTTAGAAAATTAAATTTGCACATCGAACTTTAAAGTCCGATGTGCAAGGATAAACATCTTAATTTGCACATTGGACTTTAAAGTCCGATGTGCAATTTTGGGTAAGTCATCAGCACATCTGACTTTAAAGTCTGATGTGCAATCTGGGGAAGATCATTAGCACATCGGACTTTAAGCAAGGATAAAACCTTTTGGAAAAACCAGCACATAGGACTTTAAAGTTCGATGTGCAGATTGGGGGAAAAAAAACTAATTGATATGTTGGGTTTCAAAACCTGACATGTCAATCAAATGCTCACTTCTTTGCATATCGGACTTTAAAGTCCGATATACAGAGGTTATCATCCTGCATATCAGACTTTAAAATCCGATATGCAAAGGTTTCCATAAAACTATAGATCGGGTTTCAAACCCAATCATGGAGGTTGGAGAAGGATAAAACTAGGAGGGCAATCGGAGTTTAAAGTCCGATTGCCCTCTTAACACACCAAGAAAAAACAAAACAAAAACAAAACAAGGCGGAAAAGAAAAACGCAAACAGGAAGAAAAACTTGAAATGAAAACACAAAACCCTACCTTCTCTACAGCAAATGATTGAAAAATCTGATGGTGATGCGATCAAATCTTCAAAGCGGAGAGCAAAAATGGGGGAGGACATGTGGTGAAGAAGCTTAAAACACAAGCAATAATGAAGAAATGAAACACAAAATTAACTAAATAAACCCTATAATTAACAATAAAAGCTGCATTAATTGCTAACACGCAGTGCGACATGTAGGCTAAAACCCTTGCAAGTCAGACTTTAAAGTCTGACATGCGATCTCTAGCCAAATAGTCTACAGTTTGGACTTTAAAGTCCGAACTGCAGGGGAAGACTACCTAGAGGTCGGACTTTAAAGTCCGAACTACAGGATAAAAACCAAACATATGCACATCGGACTTTAAAGTCTGATGTGCACAAAACTTTGCAAAGAAAGATCCTGCAGGTTGGACTTTAAAGTCTGAACTACAGGTAAAACTCCAAACTTTAAAAAACTTAAAAAACACTAGAAATGAAAAGAAAGAAGCTAAACGAGCTAACTGACGGAGTCAATCAAGCTCTCGTGAAGGTCGTAAGGTATGAAATGGACCAGTTTCGTTGGGTTGCTTCACAATTTTGGTCGTGCTGAAATTGAGGACAACAGCTGGCTCTAATTGGGGAATAAGCTATACCACTTGAAGCTTGTAGAATCCAGAACTCTGAGTGCCTGTATCCATTGGGCTATAGAGTCAGGCATCGAAAAGACTTAAAAAGAAAAGGATATACATATTTTACAAGTACAACTTCCTTTACATCGCTCTCTATTGAGAAAAGAGCTTCAAATGTTTTCCACTATGAGGTAATGAGAACGGGGTACCATCTGCATATGCAAGTAAATAGCTATGCTCGCCACATATTTTGTGAATAGTGAAGGGACCTCTCCATAAGGAGTCAAAATTTCCATGAAAACCCTTTGGTTCCCTCCTCTTGTCCAATAACAAGACTTGATCACCAACTGAAAACTCACGGGAATTTGTTTTCTTATCAAACAATGCCTTCACTTGGCTTTGGTGTGCAACAATCCTATCTACCACTTCTGCTCTTGTTTCTTCCAGCTGAGAAAGAAACATAATCCGCTTATCTAGTGAATCTTGATAGGTTTCATCTTCAATGGCCTTGGCGAACTTTAATGCTGGAAGTTCCACAGTGATTGGAATCTCGACATTCAACCCATACAAAAGTTGAAAAGGTGACATATCGATTGCTCTTTTTGGAGTTATACGATCCACCCATAGCACATCATAAAGAGCTTTATGCCAACTCCATTGTCTCTCATCAACAAGCTTCCTCATAATAGTAACCATATTCTTGTTGCTTGACTCAGCCTGACCATTTCCTTGTGGATAATAGTCATATGAGTGTGAAAGAGTAATACCATGATCAAAAGAAAAGTCAATTATCTCAGAAGATGAAAAACATGAAGCATTATCAGCTACTATCTTATGAGGAATGCCAAACCTTAAAACGATGTTTTCCTTCAAAAATAGACAAACCACCGCCAAGGTACATTGCTTGGTTGGGATTGCTTCCACCCACTTGGTGAAGTAATCTGTTGATGTGAGAATGTATGTGTGACCTGAACTAGATTTTGGATTGACAAGTCCGATGAAATCCAATCCCCACTATTGATAAGGCTCTTCAATTACAACTGGTTTAAGAGGAAGTGCAGCTAGTTTAGGCTTACCCACAAATTGCTGACATTTCTCACATTTGCGAACCCAATTGTATGTGTCCTTAAACAATGTCAGCCAATTGTATCTAGCATGCAAGATTTTGTGTGCAATAATAAGGGCAGAAAAATGTCCACCACAAGCAAGATCATGGAAATCTTGGAGTAATCTTACTTGTTGTTGTTTGTCTATGCAATGCAAGAAATTGTCATCTAGACCTTTCTTATACAAACCATTGTCCCATAGGACAAAATTTACTACTTTAAGCTTCAGGGTTCACCTTTCATTACATGATAGGTGTGCAGGATAGTCTCCATATGTTAAGAGGTATGCCAAGTTGGAAAACCACTCATCACTGGTACTGACAAATAGAACCTTGGGAAGATCTTGATTCATACCTTCATTTTCTAGCAGCACTTCATCAATTGATTTATTGTCAACTATCAACTAAAATAGACCTTTTCCACAAACCAACTTAGTGGGCTTAATTTCCATATCACGTTCCTGAATCTTGGCAACCCAGTTGCCCCTTTTAGTTCCAAACTCTTGTTGCGTCAGAATCGACTTGACAACAACATCAGGAACAAGAGCTATGACATGTGAATTCAGAATATAAAACCTGAAATGTTTCACCACCTTTACCATGGAAAAAGCTTGCTTCTCCATTTCTGAACAATTCAACTCATGAGCCTTTAGTGGATAACTCATAAATGCAATAGGTGATTCCACACCTTCATTATTTTTCTGCATCAGTATAGTCGAACAAGTATGATCTGATGCATAGCTATACATGATAAACTCTTTGGTATAATCTAGGCATACCGAGACTGGAGCATTTTCCATGGCTTCCTTGATCTGATGGAAAGGTTTCTTTCCTTCAGGAGTCCACTTGAAGAGAGAATTACCTTTCATGATATTAACTATGTGATGAGTCTGTTCAGCAAAGTTTTGAATGAATCTTTGCAGGAAATTCATTTTGCCAAAGAAAGAATGAACAACAGTCTTACTTGTTGGCAAGGAAAGGTCGCAAATAGCTTTAACTCTTTCAACAAAAATTTTTATACCTTCTTTCAAAACAATATGCCCAAGCAACTTACCTTCAATAACCCCAAAAATAGATTTCTTGGGATTGAATGAAATTCCATGCTGACAACATTTCTCTAAGAATTGTTGCAAATGAAAGGTATCATCTTGATGTTCCTTAGAATAAACATTCAAATCATCCAAATAGACCATAATGAACTTACCTAGAGAACTTTGGAAGGCCAAGTCCATTGCACATTGGAAATTTGCTCCTGCATTTATTAATCCATTTGGCATCCTGCGATATGCAAAGGTACCCCAAGGTGTAGTAGATACGGTCTTATGTTGATCTTGATCCAGAACTTCTACTTGGTTATAACCCAAAAATCCATCCAACATGGACATCATCTCTGCTCTAGTAACAACTTGAAGGACATGATCCATGACAAGTAAAGGATAATTATCCTTCAAGGATGTGTGATTCAAGTTTCAGAAATCAACACATCCGAATCTCACCATTCTTCATACATACAGGTACAATATTGGCTATCCAAGAAGAATGATGAAGGGGGAAGATTATCCTTGCTTTCAACATCTTTTGTACTTAAGCAAAGATAGTATCAGAGATCTTTGGGTTGTATTGCCTTTGCTTTTGATGAAAAGGCGTAATACCTGGTTTCAATGGAATGTCATGGTTGAGCTCTTTGGGATGAAAAGGCTTTAGATCTTCGTAGGAGTATGCCAAGACGTCAACATATTGCTGCAATAATGCAATAAATTTCTGCCTTTCTTCTTGTGAATAACACTTTTCAATGTTGATAATTTTTGGATTGTCTTCAGTCCCAATGTTTACTTGTTCATATTCCATTGATCCCACAGCTGATCTTTGTTGCTTTTTAACATAACGATCATGTTTATCAAAAAGGTTTTCTAGAGAAACTAGACCCTTAGGGATCTTGTTTCCTTTTAATTGCAGAAATTTTGCTCCCGTTTCTGCATCAATACTTTCAATTACATCCTTTGAAGGGAAGTGACTACCTTCAAAGTACAGATCATCAAAATTGTCAACGGTTGCAAAAAATTTATTACATGATGATGATCATTAAACACTTGCCAATGATCAGAGTTGTCAGGAACACTTGGCCGGAAAACTAACTCAACAACATATGTTGATCCTAAAAAATCTTTGTGAGGAACCAAAGAAGTTTCAAATATTGCCAATGAATCTGCCCTATCATTAAATTCATGAGAGATAACGGATATATCAAAGGCATCGAATGCCTCAATCAAATCCCAAACTTAGTTATGATAATGCCGTAGCCTATCGCTCCTAGTTTGATATATGTTCCAGACCTGACAAACAATTAACTTTGCATCTCCTTGAGCATGCAAGTTCTTGATTTCCTTCTTCCGAGAAACATTCATTCCTAGAAAGAGTGATTTGTACTCAACAGTGTTATTTATGTTATCAAATTGCAATTTGAAAGAGAAAGGGAAAAGATTAACCTAAGGAGAAACCAAAACAATACCGGCTCTTGATCTGGAAGAAGAGCAACTGCCATCAAATTCTAGCATCCAAACGTCATCTCAACTACCAATGCTGATGGTATCAAAATCGAGAATTTCTTGTTGCGAAGTTGAAGATCTTTCTAATTCGGTAACACTACTTTTAGAATCAACTGGAACATCATTTAGTGGAATGGCATCTTCAGTCTCAGGAGACACCTCTAAACCATCATCAACATGCATGAAATAATTAACCATACCTGACGATTCAAAAAGAATCTGTGCTCGCTGATCGCTAGACTTGACAATGTTGTATTTTGATTCTTTTTCTAGAAGCAACTTTTGGACAACTCCTTTAACAGGAATACGAGCCTCAGTCATATCCATGTTTAACTCACCCCCAACATCTCTACAGAAATTTCTTCCCAACAATAGACCATAGGAAGCCAACACATCGGCTACCAATACTATCATCTTAATCTTCTTTTTTGGGAATGAAGCAAAAGCAAACTGCACATCCTTGATCTCACCTATCAACGGGACTTGATTGTTATCCATAGAGAAACATCTTCCAAATGTTTTGGTCAAAGTCAAGCCAAGGGCATTGGCAACTTTTGATGGCATAACATTATCAGATGCCCCAGAATCAATTACACAGTTACTAATCTTATAACCATTAATCAACAAAGAGATGTAGAATGGTTCTATCTTCTCTATAGGAGAAGGGGAAGTTACTAAGTTATTTTGAAGTAAGTTAGAATTAGGAAGATTAAAGGGGTAGTATCTTTTCCTTTAACAAACTTGACCAAACAGTAAAATTGATCTAGATTAGATCTCAAAAATTCAAACTCAGACATTTGTATTTTGGTTTTCTTAGCATGGTCTAAAATATCAAATGACTAAAAGGTATTCATCATCAAAGATGGATTTGGGTTCTCATTTTGAGAACTTAAAATATTAGGTATAGTAGTCTTCAATGCATGTGTAAAAGAATTGACAGGTGCAAAAAAATTGACAACAGTCAAAGAATCACTTACACTTTTATCCTTCACGACATCCATTGAGATAGCATTGTCTTTTGCAAGATTTGGTATGGGAGTCCCATGCTTTGCAATATAAATTGGCAAATGTTGAGAGTCCTTGATTTGAATAGGATCATCAGTCTTGGCAATGATAGGTAGTTGAGCTGCCTGTGCTTGCGAACAGGTGAATACTGCAAAGATATCCCCATCATGTGTGTTTGGCGTATCATCTTCTTGATATTGCATAAACCTGATATTAGAGTCGCCAGCCAATTCTGCATCATCTTCTTGATGCGAATTGGCATCTTCTTCACCAAAAGGGGGAAGATCATTTTGTTCAACTTCATAATATCCTGTAGCTGAGTTTTGGGGTGGTGCTTCCAACACAAGCCTCTTTGGAGAAGGAGACAATTTATTTTGATTACGCATGGCATAATTGGAAGCATTGTTTGGATGAGTCCTTCTTGAGACATCATGATAAGAAGTATTTCCTTGTGAGGAAATTTGCTTCTTAAGTGCCAACAACTCATTTGCTAGCTTTTGTATCATGGGATCAACAAAATTCATTGAAGAAATTGGTAAATCAGCAATTTGATTATTTTTAACCTTGTTGTGATCTCTCCTTATCTTACCGACGAGGATAAGATCATCTTTGACCGATATTGCCAACTGTTGTGCAACGTCCAAATTTGTAGGATTATTCCTTTGCCAAAGAAAGCTCACCTCTAGCAATTGAGCGTTGATGAAGAAGCATTTCAAGTTTCCAACGGTTGGTCATGAAGCAATTGGAATACGATTGTGTAATCTGGTGAACTTTTCTACAAATTCATGCATAGCTTCCTAAGGTTCTATCTTCATTTGAGTTAACTGAGCCAGCAGTGCGTGATCATCTTCTGAAGACTTGAACCTTGCTTCAAACAATGCTTGAGTTTTCCAATTTGTGATGCAAGCATTAGTAAGATGATAGAACAAACCAACAACAACTCCATACAAAGTCTCAATGAATAATCTCACTGAAACATCTTCATGCTCAACACCTAGGACTCCACATGCGATGTAGAAGGTAGCAATGTGTTCATTCGGGTGCTGAGAACCATCCCCCAAAAATTTGGGTAAATATTTCTGCGTACCTTTGGGAAGCTCATGGAAAGGTGTGGTCAAGTTCAAGGGATCAAAAATAGTACCCCAAGGTCCAGGAGAAGCCATCCTTAACGGATTATAGGGTGGTATTACAAAATGACTTGCAAGTGGAACAAATAAAACTTGCAAACTTGACACCTCACTTGGTGCAAGAGATCGCCATGCAGAAGGAGGAAAAGTTTGTGTCTGCTGCAAAGGAGAACTAGTCCATGGAGGTGTCACAAAAGGAAAATTACGTTGCTGCAGAATTTCAAAAGTAGGATCAACAACTTTCGCTAATCGTTTCCCACGAGTGTAACTTCGATCAGCCAGATTATGATTTTTGAGAAAATCAGCAAAAAAAAAAATATTATAATGAAAAGAGCACTGCAACCCAAAGGGAAAATACCGGTTGCACGTCGCTCCCCAGTAGAGTCACCAAAAAACTGTTGGGTGAATATTTTGTCACCAGCATACCAATGGCAAAATATATAATTCACACACAACTATGTTGAGAAATTAATCTCTCCTCTCATCAAGGGGAGGTTCCCTTTGATATTTCTTCTCTAATTAATAAGAAATCAAAATGTGTGGGTTGGTATTGGGCATATAACTCTCTTTTTCAAGAGTCTATGTATTCTCCCTCTACCTTGTTACAATTTCTCTATCATTTTAGATACTTAAAGAAAAGAACAATGAATCTAACAACCTATGCTAAAACTTACAATCAAATAGCACAAAGTCTCTCTTGAATGTAATACTAACTCAAACTGATTATTACAAAAAGTTAGAAATTTAACTTGCAGCTCAAAGTCTTCGATTTTAAATTCCTAATTCTTAAAACTAAAAGTAACTGCAGCAATACAAAGCCTACCACTAATTAATTAATTTATCAGAAGATTTCCCAACTATTTTGTTAGCTCAAAGTCTACTCAAAACATTTGGAAATCTCTTTCAATAACATAGACAAATTTGCCAACAAGATTCTAATATATATAAAATGATTGTGAGAAATAAACATAGGAGTAATTACAATCACAATTGCAATCTTCTACTCACTCTAAGTTGAGGTCTAATGGATTGCTTTCTTATATTACTATGAATCCAATTTTACATCCAAAAATCTCAAAGTCTTATTTGGCATAAAATTTCAGCAAAGTTTTGCTAAGCATATATCAAGATAAATATTTATGAATGAGGTCCTCCTTTAATAGGAAAAGAATGGAGAAAAATATGGCATAGTTGACTAATTCAAGTGCACAGTCCAACTTTACTACAACTACAACATAAGGAAAATGTGTAGCTACAAGAAAACTAACAACATCTAATGATGCAACTGCATAAAAAGAAAAAGCTAAAGGGCATGCTTTATACATCTTTCTCCTCCTCGTTCGATTTATGGAACTCTTTGAACTTAGTCAGGATGGATTTCATCTCTACTCCATCCGACATTGAGGTAAAACTTGTGATCACGTGAACACGGGAAATCGCATCTTCAATCTTTACCTGTTTCTTTTTTACATCCTTCAGCATGGATGCAAGGACTTCAAAACTGACTTGAATCTCCAGTAACTTATCAAATGTGTCAAGTGAGAAATCTTATCCCATGTAGTGATCCATTAGAGAAAGGAATTCTTGTGTAATAGCTTCACCAATAATGAGATTATGATTGGCATCATATAAATAATAGAGAATATCAACAACTTTGAAAAAAATGAGATCAATCTTGTCATCACCTTCCTTCTTCTCTTGGTCCAGCTCCACAATCATCAATTTATTGTCTCTTGCTTATGAGACAATAATGACAAAATCTGGATATACTTTTCCATTGTAGGAATTACCTTATTTTCAGCAAGGACATCTATTCTGAAGTCCTCGATTTTGCTCCAAAAGGTAGTACTTTTCGCAACTTCCTCAATCTCCTGTAATAATGAAGTTTTGAGTCCTTGCATCTGACTCTAGATTACTTCAAAATCCGCCAATAGTCCAACTTTCCAACTTAGAAGATGAGAGCCTTCTGATCTTAGCCATGAAATCCACTCATCCATCACTTGGCCTTTAGCCCCTACCTGTTCAATCTTCTTTAGAGCTTCGATGTCCATTGAGGATCCTATGGGCTCAATTTCTTGAGAAGATTGTGTGACCTTCAAAAGAACATCAGTCAATTGTTCACACTTCTATTTCAATTCATGCTTCTCATCACTTTACTAATCAAATCTCCTTAACAGAGAGTCAAAAGTTGTCTAGGAATCCAATTTAACACTCCCATGTATTTCCACCCCAAGCTCTATGGTTTACATGGTATAATCCTCAAGTCGTATGTTGCCTTTATCTTTATTTGATGATGGCACCATGACCTTAGTATACTTTATCTTAGAAGTCGGGTCTACTAGCACCCGAGCTACCATCTTTGGCTTCTTTGTTCCCTTAGGTTTAAGAGGAACCAACTGCTCAAAATCAAACTCATCTAGAGAAATTATCTATTTTTTCTTCTTATGGGCCACTACTTCCATCCAAGTGATGAATACTAACAGGGGGGGGGTGAATTAGTATGCCAAAAACTACTGCACAAAAACACTTACACAGTCTAAAGATAAACTGGTAAAGTAGTCTGACAGTCAAACCGGTTACCACACATGCAAACCAAAATGTGAATAAAGCATTCACCCACAAAAGCAATACAACCATAACACAGGATATTTGACGTGGAAACCCAATTGGGAAAAACCATGGTGAGATGGAACTCACAAGTCACTATCTGCAGAATAGAAACCAGACCGGTTAAGGTCTTACAATGTTCTTCACCATAACAGATCCTGTTAGGAATCTCAATCTCTGTTAGGAGATAAGTCCGATTAAAGACTACCTTGTTAGAGGATTTTAGATTCACATGTGTGAACCTCCTTGTTAGAGGATTTTACAAAGGCTTTGAGGCCTACCCGGTTAAGGGCTACAAACTTGTCAAAGATGTGAGTAATCAACAAGTGTTTGATCTATCTAATAGCACAAACTACTTGGTTAGATCCAGTATTGCTCACAGCTAATGCATTCCAGCATTACTTCAGTCTTCTCTCTCTCTCTCACAGTTACAACTTGATCTTCTCAAATAAGATTGTTCTCACAACAACTCAACTTCCACCTCAAACCCTAGCTCAACATTAACCCTTTCAGCAACAACTTAAAACCCTAGACATGATGTCCTTTTAAAGGAATCTGATTTCATGTCGGTCCAATAGGATTACATTACAATTTCCTAGGTTCAATGAATCTAGACATACTTAGTAACACGACACAAGAATCACTGTCAATGTGTCGGCACCGTCAAACAAGCGATGGATTGGTAACTCATCACAAAGTATTACCGGTTCATACATAATACCGGTTGCTAGTTTGTCACAAATGAAGACTGGTAAGAATGTGTTGTGCCGCTTTTCTCCCTCATACCACTTGTGATCTGTGAACCGCTTGGGGTCAACATGCCGCTTCAGACCGAGAAACACATTCTGTAAAATCACTAGTCTAGAGACTAGTATACAACATACTGGTTGCAAAAAATACTGATTGAGCACAAGCTCATACATATAAAGGGGATCTCAATACAAGTGTGTTTCCATCAATGAAAATTACAACATAATCATCAAAAATGCCAACAATCTCCCCCTTTGGCATTGATGGCAACACTTAGGAAAATAAAATTTTGACATCTAAGTGTTTTACAACAAAAACTGGCCATTAACAAAATTGCTCTCCCTAAGCATATACATTATCCCTTAATCAATAGAGTGTATAGTAATTTTGCATTCAGAGCATAACCATTAGAGCATATAACATATAGCACAACATATATCAAGATTTCAAAATAGATACTTCTCCCTCTGATATACTTCTCCTTTGATATATCAAAATTTCAAAATTTTAAAACCAAAAACCAGATATACTTCTCCCCCTTTGCCAACAATGACAAAGTATCACTGAAAAACCTATTTCCATATATATATAAAAGAGTTTATGACAATAATGAATGATACTTGTCAAAAACCGCTTTATAGTCCTGCAAAAATTGTTTCATGGAAAGGGACCAGGACTCAAGTAGGGAGGTTGCCACTTCCTTCTCTATTTGCATCTGTGATACCTATTCCTCCATGGCATCTATTGTGCTCAGTTCTTGTGTGACTATCAGGGCATCCAAGTTCAGATAACACTTTTGAAGAATTTGCAGTCATGGAAGTAATACCAGTTGAAGCTCCTACAAATCCCTAGACCTTGTGCTGATCTCTTGCTCCATCTTGGCTGACTGGATCTGGAACTGGTGAACGGTTTGCCCATATGCTGCAAAGGAGTCGTAAGGAGTCTTGAATGTGCCCAAGTAGGACTGTAAGTCTATTTGAACCTGTTGCTTCTTGGCTAGCACATCATCACAGAACAGATGAGGTTGACAGATTTTGCTGAGTAGCAAGTTTCCCTCATCTAAGGCATTCCTTATGTCCTTTTGATCCTTTAGCAGTTCAGTCCTAAGCTCATTCAGCTTCTTCACTAGAGCAACATTAAGAGCCTTTTGGTGCTCTTTCTTTACATTGGCCTCTGCTGCTTCTTCTAGACTCTGTACCTGATCATCCACTAAAATACACAAAAGTTTGAGTTGTGCTAGTGATGAATCAGTGTCAGAAAGATTAGTACCAGGGATTAAATTGGTAAGTGTGTCTACAACCGCCTGAATAATATCTTGTTCTCTTTTCCTTCGAATGCCTTCAAGGTGCTCTTGGGAAACCTTGATGCTCTGCATAAGCTTAGACTCACCTACAGATTGGAGATCAATGGGGCTCAAGATAGTAGCCGATTTGGCTTGGCTACCGGTTGCCTTACGAGTTTCCATTTGTGTGGTCTTCATTGCTTCAATGGTCTTGTCTGCTTCTTCCTTCTTTTTCTTCTCCTTCTCTTCCTTTTCTTTCTCCTCTCTTTGTTTCTTCTCTTCCTCTTCCATCTTCTTCTTGTCTTCTTCTTCTTTCTACTTTTGCTCTGCTTCTACCTTCTTCTTTTGTTCCTCCTCTTCCTTCTTCTTCTTCTCTTCCACTTCCTCCCTCTTCTGTTCTTCCTCTTCCTTCTTCTTCTTCTCCTCTGCTTCCTTCTTCTTCTTCTCTTCCTCTTCCTTCTTTTTCTTCTCCTCTTCTTTCTTCTTTCTCTTTTCTTCCTTATCTTCTTCTTCTTTATTTTTCTAGTCATCTTCTTGCTTCTTCTTTTCTTCATCCTTCCATTTCTCCTCTTCCTCTTTTCTCTTCTCTTCCTCTTTCCTCTGTTTCTCATCTTCATCCTTCATCCTTTTCTCTTCCTATTCTTTTGCCGCTTGCTGTGTGTCCACAGCTTGTTCACCACCCTGATCGGCCTGTTGCCCCTGTTCAGTTCCCTTAGAAGGTATGTCCTGAGTGACATCTTCTACATCTAGGGCATTGACATCTATGGTGTCAATTGGTTCTTCCACTAGGTTTCCTTCCTCATCAAAAACCTCATTCAGTTTGGAAATAACCGGTTCCTTTTCCGCTTGGAGGTTGGCCATTCATGCTTTGTGAGAGCTGATAGCATGGTCCATGTGCTGATGTGTATCTTTTTTGACATCATCAACTTTCCCCTCCAACAACCAGAGTCTTCTTCTCCTTGTGAAGAAGAGACCTTTATTTTGATCCAGGGCATCAAACAATTCTGAATTTGAGAGTTCGGGGAAGTACTGTGCAAAAACTTTCTCCCTAATCTCTTGTTCCTTTTCAATGGCAATGCACCATTTATTATTCAATGCATTAAATAATGAATCCAGTGTCTGAGATTTAATCTTTGATGGTGACCAGTCATTTTTACATAAATAAAGAATGATTTCCTGTAGTACTTCATCTTTTTCCTCTTTATTGAATTCATCATAATAATCTATTAAATCATGAAATAACTTTCTCCTAATATTCTTTACTGTTCTTTGACAATGTGTCAAAGGTTTGTAAGAGGAGATATTTATATTTACCAGTGGGGATGCTGCCGATTCATTCTTCTTCATCTTCTTGGTCTGTCTAGCCTTCTTTGGCTGTTCATCAGACTCAGTTTCTTTGGAGTCCAGTTCATTTTCCTTAGTCTTCCTCTTTCTTTCAAAGACTTTTGCTGGTGTTACCTCCGGTTTCTTCTTTGTCGGTGACCGCTTGGTCACTCTTGGAGTCGCAGTGGTAGCTAGTGCCGATGCTACAGGCACTACCTTAGCTTTCTTAGCTACCGGTTCTTTTCCCTTCATCACCGATGGTTCTTCAACTGGTGTGATCCTCTCCAAGTAGGTTCTGGTCCTCTTAGCCTTTGGATCAAGAGGCGAGGCAATAAGGGTTGAAGCATACCCTTCCAGCATGTCAAACATGGCCTCATAGCCCATAGGCTCCACTTCCTCCATTCTAGGCTCAACAACCTCCATTAGACATTTGTCCACCTGAATAGTAAAACAGATGTCATATTCGTATTTCTTCACTATGTCACCTGAGATTCTTACCCTCTGACTCATCTTTCTTCTGAACTCATCAAAGTATTTGTTCAGTACCTCAGGGTAGCCGGTTCCAATGGCTTGCATGCTTTCCTTTATCTGCTTGGTTACCAGTTGGTCAGGTGACCACTGGACATCTCCTACACCTGAAAAGTAGCCTTGGAAATAAAAGAACAACCCTACCAGTAGTTGTCCAAACTTAAACCTCAGTGAGTTGTCCTACTTGATTGCCTTGAGATTTAGCAGGAGTTGCCTATGCATGCTGGTGCATAAGTCAAAAGATGCATCCTCTTTTATCATTTGGTAAGTGGCATTTACTACTGCAGTAGATACAAAATTAATCCTGCTGGCTGAGAATGTTCTGTATCCAATCACCATGCATGCGTATTTCACCAGATCATGCTTGATAGGATTGACTGTCATGCCCTAGGAATCACTTGTTGAACCGGTGAGCTTGGTCATTTCTATTTTGCTCACTTTTCTCAGGGCTGGCACTTCCCCTGTGTTACAGAAACTGGTGACTGCATGAATTGCTTGAGGCATGATATCATGCATCCTCTCCAGGTACATCTTGTCACCATGGATTCTACTCAAGATGATCCTGATGTGATCCTCTGTGAAGTCTTCAAGGAAATATACAACATTGTGGAATTTATTCTTCTCTATGACACTAAATTTTAGTTTGATCCTTTTGTCCTTTCTACAAAATAGACCTAACTGAGTATGAATGGCTAAAGACCCTAGGTCTTCTATTTTGCAATCAATATAATTTGAAATTCCTTCTTTGACTATGACTCCAACTGGAACTTGTGATAAAGCATTATACTTGGACTTCCTTTGAATGAAACTTTCTGACTCAATGGATGTACTTGAACTGGTATGAGATGCGGAAGCCATTGAGGAGTATTTCAAGAACATGAAAAATACCTTTCAAACGCGAATTTAGGGCTTCCTGATTCTGCTTCACTTCGCTCTTTGTCGGATGCCAAATCACCACTTTGAGTTCTCCACTACCGCTTGCAAACTAGATTTGAATTTCTTTCAAGGTTATCCAATTTCTTGAAATCTAAGCTCAAATCGCCTTTTCTTCGCTTTGCACTTGAAAACTTTTCTTCGCTCGAAAACAGATAGTGAGAAATGATTTGAAAGTTGCATTTATACATGTCTCTCACCTACCATCATTAATGCTTCTCTATTAGGGTGTAAACCCTAATTTTCCTTTTTACCATTTCTGATCTTTTGCCAAGAGACATGTATAACATATCGGTTAAGGTCTTTTATCGGTGTCAACCGGGGGTTCGAAAGCATTTCGCCATTTGCTCCCCCTAAGCCTTTGAGGCTTAGTTTGCCGAATCCGATATTTCCACACTAGGTGCAGAAACTGGTTCCTCTTCCGACAATATTGGTTTCTTCTTTCATGTTTTCTTCATGTCTCTTTGAACTTTTTCAACATCTATTTCTCCTTCCTGAGTGACCGGTATATTATCAGATATACTTTTTCTACTTCTGTAGAATCTTGCAATGTGACCCGGTTTGTTGCAGTGATTATAAACAAGTCCAGGTGCTCTCCAAGGTCCATTGTACATGTCTCCATTCTTCTTTTTGCATGTTGCAGTAGTGTGACCATGACCATGATAGATCATACAACTTTCTCTCCATCCAGTTGCCGCTTGATGACCACCGCTTCTTGACTGATGATTGAAGACATTAAACCAGTTGTGGTTC